>NW_028324215.1:604437-755546 GCF_054372755.1 Phalangium opilio | reverse complement strand
ACTACTGAAGAATAGGACCATAAAAAATCGTCAACGCCAGCTTGAATTTTCCATAAACCGCAAGGCTATTGCCGACCTCCACTACAAGTACAAAACCCTACATGCCGAACGCCGCACCCTTGAAGATGATCTACTAAAATTCGTTGATTATCCCACTGCTGTCTACCTATTAGAAGTGATTGAAGATAACTTTACTTGTGAGTTCAATAAATGCAAAGAAAAACTGATTCGGAAATTCCAGCGGTTAAATCTAGACCTTATCAAATCTCAAAATAACAAACCAGTAACCGTTGATACCTCTAACGTAATCAACCTTTCAAAACACCAGCTTACCGATACTGAAACTAACATATTAGCTAAAGGCCTGGGATTTACACCCTATAGCCAAAACATTAAGGCAATTGATATTTTCGCGACCACTGAGGATTTTCTATTAAGACAACTTATGCTTATATTTAAGTTAAATTACCGATCAAATTAATTCAAACTACCTACATCTACTAAGAATATTACGCTCTATAATATAAACAAGTTTAAAAATTAATTCCTATCAAATATACTTGGATTTAAGGGTGCATACAGATTTTGTACTCGGGAAAAGACGACTTACAGGAGGCACTATCTTACAGAAAATGCGATTATTTAAGTTAATTACGGGTCAAATTAATTCAAATTTGCTATAAATAATCAGAAACGTGTTTGGTTTAATATACACTACTTAAATAGTGAATAACTAGCTATTATCTCACTTAAATTCAGGGTGCCTACAACACACTATTTTACAGAAATTGCGATTATTTAAGTTAATTACGGGTCAAATTAATTCAAATTTACTATACATAATCAGAAACGTGTTTGGTTTAATATTCACTACTTAAATAGTTAATAACTAGCTATTATCTCACTTAAATTCAGGTTGCCTACAACACACTATTTTACAGAAAATGCGATTATTTAAGTTAATTACGGGTCAAATTAATTAAAATTTACTATACATAATCAGAAACGTGTTTGGTTTAATATTCACTACTTAAATAGTGAGATAATAGTTGTGTTAATTCTTTTGTTATTTAATAATTTAATGGTTCAAAACGGAAGAGTGCTGTTCTTTTAAATTGATAAAATAACATCAAAACCATTAACAAACTCAGAAAAATTATTACGTAAAAGTATATGTACCAACTAAGATTGAATTCCATCCAAAATGAAGTTAAATGAAAGCGTTTTGGTAAAATAGTGTCTTGTAGGCACCCAGGTTATGTAAAATTCAAAAGTTGTAGACACCCAGGTTATGTAAAATTCAAAAGTTGTAGGCACCTTATATTTGAGAATAATTGCTCAGAATTAACTTTAAATCGCGTTTACATTAATCAGCGCAATCATAAATGTATATGTACCAACTTAGATTGAATTCCATCCAAATTAAGTGAAATGAAAGCGTTTTGGTAAAATAGTGTCTTGTAGGCACGCAGGTTATGTAAAATTCAAAAGCTGTAGACACCCAGCACGTTTCTGATTATGTAGAGTAAATTTGAATTAATTTGACCCGTAATTAACTTAAATAATCGCAATTTGTGTAAAATAGTGTGTTGTAGACACCCTGAATTTAAGTGAGATAATAGCTAGTTATTAACTATTTAAGTAGTGTATATTAAACCAAACACGTTTCTGATTATTTATTGCAAATTTGAAATAATTTGACCCATAATTAACTTCAATAATCGCATTTTCTGTAAAATAGTGCCTCCTGTAAGTCATCTTTTCCCGAGTACAAAATCTGTATGCACCTTTAAATTTACGTATATTTGATAGAAATTAATTTTTAAACGCGTTTATATTATAGAGCGTAATATTCTTAGTAGATGTAGGTAATTTGAATTAATTTTATCGGTAATTAACTTATATATAAGCATTTTCTGTAAAATAGTGTGTTGTAGACACCCTGAATTTAAGTGAGATAATAGTTTTAGCACCCTTAAATTTAAGTAAATTAGTTCGGAATTAAGTTTTAAAATGGTTTATAATATAGATCATAGCTTACTTATTATATATATGCTATTTTGAACCAGTTTCACCGTTAATTAACTTAATTATAAGTCTTTTTCTATAAAACTACTGCTATAGTAGTTTTCCTACCGAGGGCACTTGTAGGCACTTTCTGTAATTCTGTAAAAAAGTGGCGGCCCTACACGGCCGTAAAAAAAATTATTTTAGAACAGTTAACGGTAGAGGGGCTATTCACTCTAATTTTCTGTAAGCCTTTTTAGTACGGTACGATATAGCTACTATTACTAGCCCATCCCATGGGTCGTCTTGATCTTCTTCTACACACCAGGTTAAACAACATGGCTAAATGTATTTGAGAATGCACGTTGACTGCAGTCGACAATAAAAGCACATGGTCAATTCCCACTGCGAAAAAAAAAATTAGGGTCCAACTGAAATTTACTAGAAAAAATAGCAGCAAAAGTCAATACGTGAATAATTATCTTACCAATTAAATCTCCGAGAAAAATACACCGATATCAATAACATCGATGAAATTGAACATATTTTCGCATTTAGTTTGTACTGTTGAGAGCTTCGAGGCAAATGGGGACCCAGTATTAAGATAAGTAATCAAGGTTGGAGCGCGTCCTATATCATAAAATCGAAATTAAGTCAATTAAAGGCAAAATAAAATTTTAATAATAATACAGTATACATACAAGAAATCATTTTCTCGAAGCATAAGTTCAAAAAATGTGTTCCGTAAGTTTGCCACTGGTTACTGAGAGCTTATTACGAAGTGAAGTAGATGAAACGTCATAAATTCTCCTAAAGCGACGATTGGTGAGGCGCTGTCAAAGGCTTAGTAAAGAGTAAATAGGATGATGAACGGCAAAACCGAGTGTAGTCAATTCTCGCTTGTCGTTCTCGAACTAGCTCGAGCTGTAAGTCTCTAGCATTACGAAGCATAGGTATAGTGTCATACTTCTGGAAAATATCTTATAAACTTACGCTCTAACCAAAAGCAACGCTTTGGTCATTTCTAAATTAACAGCGACCCTGTTTGAAATTATCCACGAGATGATAGGGAGGATATTGAGGAGAGTAAAAAGCTCTACGCAGAAAATGGGTAAAGATTTTTGGGGTGTGGCGCACTCTTGTAAGCCAAGCTTCTGGGCTTCCTCATTCTGGCGTTGGAGAAATTTTCGCCATGTTGGAAAATGGTGCCAAAAATGAAGAAAAATTTCAATAACTGTGCTTCTACTTGCCCGATCCACAAGTCTCGCAACCTCTTGTCCAATGTGCACCGCCGCCAAGAGAAAGGACGCGACTTTAAATAAATTTCTCGTGGATTGGAATTAATTAAAAACAAAGAGATTTAGCAAGCTTGCTTACGGTTTATTAAGTTTTGCCGCTCTTTAGAGCTGAAAAACATATTGTTCCGACCTCTGTTGGCTGGACGGCTGGCTGGATATGTTGTGACTGGAAATGTTGTGACCTGATGAATTTTGTCACAAATGAATATTTCGAATTTTAAATTTCCCACGAATTTTCAACTCGAAATTCACCCGTAGTTCACGTTACACCTCATAGGTGGCGTAACGTATTTTATTTAAATTGAAATTATTTTCCTGTCGGTGCCGGAAGGCGAACCTGCGACGTCCCGATCCATACTATGACGCCAGTGAAGACGCCAGACAATCTACCAATCGACCCACGCCCGCTTAGAATATACAGCGAGTTAAGTTAGAGTCTAGAGAAGAGAGAGGTAGAAGAATGTGGATCCACCATCTTCCCGACGCGCGAAAACCAGCTGCAACTGGATTTTGTAAGTGCAGTGGGAGAGGAGAGAGAGTGTAGAGAGAATTTTCCGTAGGCTGCGTAGCGCGCGTGAAATAATTTTTAGCAATGTAATTTAAATCAATGAAACATACTCATTTAAAGTTAAATAATTATAATTAGCTAATATGATTATTATAATTAAAAAAAATTATATTATTTAAGTAATAAATCTAACGATAGTTGTTGAGAGATTCAATAGAGGGCAACATGAGATGTCATAAATACAGAGTATCAGGGCTCTACATAAGGCACGCACTAGTCAAGGCATTTGACTACTAAAAAATGCCTTGACTACTAAAATAAATCGAAATCTGGGGGTTCGCTAGTCAACTTGACTTAAATGTCCCAAATGTTCGTAAACCATGCGTCTCACTAGTCAGTGACTACTAAAAAAATTGGGATAGGGGGCTCACTAGTCAGGCTGATTACTAAAAAAAAATATCCATATGTAGAGCCCTGGTCACGTCACATGTCACGTTTCCCCGCGGTTTTGAAGCAGACGAGCTAAGACGGCTTTGTTTGGTCATATCCGACTCGATCACGCTTTTGGCTGCACGAGCTATGGCGAATGCTCGTCCGAGGAACACCGCCGTTTTTTTACCCTAATTTTGCAAATACTGGCCCAATATCTTGAAATTTTAATGAGATGTGCAAAATAAGGCTTAATTGTTATTTTTGTGCAAAGTATCAAAAGTTTCCCTTTTATAGTTTTATTGTAAAATAATTAGAACGAAAATAAGCCATGATTAAAGGGCTAATCGCCACATTGTAGATATACATCATATGATGTGGCTACTTGTAAAGAGATAGTTGCATTATCAGTAACAGCGTTTCGATTTCACGAAATTAAAATTCAAAACGCAAGATTGTCATCTTTTATTTATGTCTCAATTAAAGAGTACAAAGAAAATTATTGAAAAAAATGTAACAAGTACAATCGCAATTTTTAAGCGACTTACTTAAATCTGCGTAGATTTGGAAAAACATTTCTTGAACACGAAATTAGTTGAAAACTTTGTTTGGCCAATAAAGGCAAAAAAAATGTGTTCGTTTATTTGGAATAAAGCTTTGAACAAAAACCCAACAAAACGAGTAACTTTATAAAATAATCGCTAAATGATAAGAGAAAACTACATATGACAAAAAATTGTCATGTAATTCTATTTTACTTATGAAAAATTGTGTAGCATTTGAAAATAAATTATTGAATACGAAATTAATATGAAGATAACAAAAATGATAAACATGTGGGTTAATATGAAAAATAATGCTCTGAAAAAAAAGCAAAAAAACCTCCGTCACTGTGTAATCACTGGCAATAAACAATATTTATGTAAGGTATAACTACAACTGCACAAAATCCAATGGCAACTTGTTTTGTTTAGAAAACAAACGCACAAATTTGAACGAAAAAATAAACAAATGTGTGTGACGTTACACTCGTAACAACTTAATCTGCACAATTGGGATCCAACTCAGGAAAAAGCTGAATTAAAATACCAGTAATGGTTTCTTTAATATATTGTAAGTATTCAGAGTTCTTCAATATGTTAAGGAGGTTTTTGGCCAAGTTCTTACAGACAACAGTACGAGCGAGGTAATATTTCAACAGATTCGTATCGTAATAAGCCAACATTTCGATAATGGGAAGATGATAATGAGATAACAAATTCTTGGCAAAACTCTCGAGCTCAATGCTGTCAATTACCATCTTAATGGACACAGCGTCTTTGTTTTCAGCCAAATTAGAAACGATGTCCTCAAAGAAGTTTGAATCCATAACTTTATTTAATTGTTCTCTTGGGAATCTGGTCCAACAATATCTGAACAAAATACTACGGTTGTAGCGTCTGACAAACTCGAAGGCTCCATCAGCAAACTCTACCAAATCATTGCCGTTTGTAGCTTCAATAGCGCCATTCATTTTGCCAATGTAATGGTCCAATGCCTTTAGAATATGTGTATTTGGCCACGCGAAGTCTGATATGTTCATCAATAAGTGTTCAGGTTGTTCAAATTCGGATAATAATTCACACATTTGCGTGTAATTTAATTGACTCAATAAATATGCCGGACCTGATACTCGTGAATGTTGGATATGGTAGTCACTTGCAAAATTCGATTCTTTAAGAATATCCAAGGCCTGAATTTTTTCTTCTTCAGTTAAATTATTAAACAGAAATTTTACTGTTGAATTTCTAAATGCTATATCATAAACAACGCAGACGAAAAATTTGACATCAACTGACATGCCATCTAAAAGATTGTTAAAGAAAAAATCCCGCGTGTCCAGAAAGAGGCCACATTTATAAATCCAGTATTGTACCATCAAATTTCCTTCATCGAAATCGCTTAAGTGCCGTTCTAACTGATTGATTCGTGGCCACAGTTCCCTAACTTTATCCTCTAAACAGTACGTGCATGCCATGTAAAAACTGAAATCGAGGTCAGTTTCTTTCTCTAGAATTAACTTGGCCATCTTGGGTCGATTTAATGAGCCTTCAACAGTCCAGCTCAAATTGGCGAGTTGGTGTTCCAGCGAAGTGTCAGTGACGACGTCTTTAATTTCGTAAAGCCAATCATTTATTTCATATCCTACATCATTCAATATCATCATGGTCATTTCTTTTATATGTTTTCCTATGACGGAATTGCTCGGTCGTTCATTGATTTGTGGTTGATTTCCAAAGGGAGTTGCAAGTATTGTTTATTTGCACTAATCCATACTGACGAGGCGAAATTAGTCAGGGCTTGGCGTTGTAGAGAAATCATAGGCAGTTTGGCAAGCTCCATTTTGAATCGTTCAATACGGCTTTTAATAAATGGGCGTATTCCCTATGTGTAAATACTTGATATATCGATTCTTCAAAATTTCCAATGGCGAGTAATAGTGGTAACTAAATTTTTCTTTTCGATTTGAATCTCTAATCAGTTCATCAGAAATTCTCCCTTTTGTTTAAATGCGACTGACCTAAAACCTAAATAAGAACTAGATGTTATTAGGAATTTCTTCCATGCCAAACCAAAAAAACATGCATTAAAGCAGTCATTGCAAAATAAAACACAAATTCATGCAGCCAGAGCAAAATAAAACATTAAAAAAAAAGGATTTCGAAAATGAAATACAATTCTATGCATTTTGCAAGAAGATAGATAAATAGATGGTTAAAAGGCATCACGATGGTACCCATAGTTAATTGTAATTACCGGCAATTATCTTCAATTTGTCTAGCTTCAGGGATTCAAACAATGGTTTAGAACATGTATGGATTTAACAGCCACAGTAAAACGTTAAGAGTATGATGAAATACTAATTAAACGAGTACACCAACTGAAATATTTAAGTTAATGCCAAAATTAAAGGAAATGCGGCCCCAGATGTCTCCCAAAACAAGCTCTAATTTCCTTCTAGAAAACGAATGAGAATTTGAGAAAGGACTCGATTTCCGCCGAAACGCCAAGTTTTCCAGCACAAAATAAACATCTATAAAGTGGTTTCGGCACAAAAGTTAATTAAGAACCAAGTAATTGTAAATACCTTTGCAAGTTGCCAATTTCGAACACTCGATCAATATTAATTACATTAAACGACGTGATTTTTAATACACAATATTCAGCGACTTGTCACCAGGGCTCTACATAAGGCACTAGTCAAGGCATTTGACTACAAAAAAAAATGCCTTGGCAGAATAAATCGAAATCTGGGGGTTCACTAGTCAACTTGACTAGTAAAAAATGTCCCAAATATTCGTAAACCATGCGTCTCACTAGTCAGTGACTACTAAAAAATAGTGATAGGGGGCTCACTAGTCAGGCTGACTACTAAAAAATAGTGATAGGGGGCTCACTAGTCAGGCTGACTACTAAAAAAAATATCCTTATGTAGAGCCCTGCAGAGTATCAACCCAAATTTATTTCAGTTCGGTTTTGCGTTAACACTGAACCAGCTCCAGTTTCCCTTCGTCTTGTGCCGACGCCATTTTGGTAGATATAGAGTCGTCGGTTTAACGTGTTGTGTACCCAGTTTTTAAGAATAAAACGGTTAGAATTTTTTCTTTGAAGAGTTGTAGGAGCTGCACAAGTAAAACAGAAAACGCGCTTCTTTCGAATACCGGGCATTTTAAAAAACCAAGGAGAAGCATGGTACAAATTATCCGCTAAGCGACGTAACCTTTGGTCACAAAAGTTGGGCCTTGGACCTGAGTCCTTAAGAGAACATACTAGAATATGTTCAATGCATTTCGTCTCGGGTAAGTAGAATGGTTTTATGATAACACCTATTTAGAATAATATTTTAGGTCATGATGTTACATATTAAAATAAAAATTCAACACTTTTTCACCATACTCACCCATACTGGTTCATAATAAATATTATTGGTAAGATCAGTTACTCCATACTGATTTTTGTCATATATTATTAGCTTATTTTGAAACTCTTTGGTATTTCGTAATCTAGACTCTACATCTGAAGCTGATGATGTATTGTTAGAAGAAGAGATTTGCTCTGAAGCTGTAAATGAACCAGTGATAGGAAATGTTGGCCAGCGTTCACAGGATGTGTGTGATATTAGCATGTCAAATTTTTCTGTTGACAAAGTACCCAGACACGGCCAGAATTGAATGTAATGGACCGTAGCACCCAGTTTTATGTTAATTAATTACATTTAAGTTGCGGAAACTATTTTAAACAATATTTTCATAGCTTTTGTCGTCCATATCGGCAGAGTTTATTAGAAGGATTTCTGAAAATATAACCCTTAAATGACGGCCAAACCTGAACCTAACCAAACCAAACCTTAACCTAACCTAACCTGAACCTAATCAAAATTTTGGAAAAGGGGCAATATTATTTCGGAACTTAAATGAAGATAACAAATACAATATTTTGGAAAATGCATAATATTATTTGGTAAGTAAATGAAGATAAACAATATATTGGAAAAGGCGTAATATTATTTGGGAAGTAAATGAAGATAAACAACAATATTATGGAAAAGGTGTGATATTATTTGCAAAACTAAAATAATCTAACCAGAAGGTAAAGGGTAAAATATTAAAAAACATGGAAAATATATATTTTAATTAGCTTCCTCACCTTAATTTTAACAAATTAGCCTATAATTAACCTTGAAAAATGATATTTATTTAAAAAAACTATTTACAATGCGCGAGCTAAAGTAAAGTTTAGATATTTTAATTAGTTTCCGCACCTTAATTTTAACAAATTACCAAATTAGCCTATAATTAACCTTGAATAAATTATATTTATTGAAAAATTTGTATTTAAAATGCGCCAGCTAAAGTAAAGTTTAGCCCCATACTCACCCAAGACTGGTTGCCAACCCCACAACGTATCAAACAAAAAGTATTTAATTATAATTTGTAATTTCAATTTTAATGAGTCCAAGTTTTAAAAATACTGTAACTAAACGTTAACGACCTCTAGTCTCTGCCAAGTGATTTAAATTTCAGACCTTCTCTGTGGGAAAGGGGGAATTCAATTAGCTAGATTTACAAACTGACATCACATTTAAATTAAGTTATCATTCTAAAAACTTAGTTACTCAACTATAAATAAAAGGGTATTGAAGGTTAAAATAACGTCACTATGAATAAATCAAATAAAAAATCTACAACTTAAGCTCCTCAAAAAAATGAACATTAAGATAATTAGGGAGAATACATAGTTTAGAGACTAGTAGGATTCATACTTTTACACAATTAAGGAGGCCTGACTCACTGGGTGAGTTTAAAGCTGGGCCTCCTCGCGTAAATGGTATCAATCCTCCTAGTCTGTAAACTATGCAACCTCAGCAAGATCAAATTTTCAAATCTAGCTATATAGCCAGCCATCTATCTATTTATAGCATTATAAATTAAATTAATTGATCGTGATGATTTAAAGTTAAATAATTATATATTTTGCTAATGTATTTATTATTTAAGTAATTTTATTTAATTTAAATAGTAAATTTAATGATGGTAATTAAGGGTTCCACGAGACGGTAGAATTTTTTTAAAAATTCAGTTATGTTTTCATCAGGGATAAAAGAGGAGCGTGAGGATATTTGTTTTCACGCTTAGAGGATAGGCAACTCCCTATCTCCGACGGCAGCTTATTCGATATATAATCTGTTCCAGCTTTGGTTGTCAGCACGCGCAAACCCAGATTTCTATGTTGAAGCGCCTTAGTGGCGATCATTAACGTAGCTTTGTGCGTGCAGACAACAGACAACAGACAATGGAATTACTGATTTACAGGATTTAAAACGTCGAGATTTTAAATCCTAAATATCAGAATTTAATTCGTCTTTTGTCTCGAAATATTTCTTTCGTATGTTGTCAGCACCCTTAAAACGACGTTATAGATTACCGTAAAATCACTTCAACAAAGAACCATGGTTTGCTCGTGCTGAGAACCAAAGCTGGAACACGTTTTATATCGAATAAGCTGCCGTCGAAGATAGGGAGTTACCTATCCTGTAAGCAGTGAGCACAAAAATTGAGCCGGAGAGACCAAATTCTCCGCCAGCCCCCCTTTCATAAACGTTACCAGTGCCAGTGGCTCTCTAAGAACGTGGCGCACATGCGCAATCGGCGAAACCGAGAGAGAAAAAAATCAGAGAAGTTTGTTTACATTATTACGGCCGAGGCTTAAGTTTTACGGAGATACTCCGATACTCGTGCCACCTCGTGAATCGTGCGTGCCGCGTTTGTGCTTACAGTGCCTTGGCGATGGTAATTATCAAATTTGTTTCCTGTTTATAATCTACTGACCCTTTCCAGTGTTTTATTTTTTAACCTCTCAATATTCACAGAAATATAATAAGCATGGTTATAATAAAGTATTGTTGTTACCATGGCTGTCGCAATAATTCGAGGCATTTGGATACCTGTGTTGTTCAAGGGGCACACATAATGTGTTCTTTTTATCTTTTCCGTGGTTTAATCAGTTCAACCGCCCGAAATAATCCATCTTTAACATATGTCCACAGTCCAATTTGGTTTTGTGTGCGGAATGGGATGAATTTAATATCGGGGCTACAGTTTTTGTAACAACATTTCTTAAACGAAACCATTATTAGTCCTATAAATTGTTAAAAATTGTAAACTAACCGTAGACAAAGCTACATTAACCATGCTGAATGCTGATCTCTAGTCTAGTGTGTAGTGTGAGCCTCTCTCTCTCTCTAACCGTATTTTCGGGTTTACACTTTTTGAATTTCCCTCTCGAAGGATCACGTGACGTCTTACTTCTCGGCTATGTGCCGAGGTAGGTTCATAATTGGAATGATATTTGATATTTAAAATAAAAAAATAACCGTAAAGTATATAGGCCAGGGTCACCTTACAATAAATTTAGCTAGCCCAGGCTAAACGTTATATGGTCGGGGCCATCTTGTTATATTATTATTTCAAATGATTGTTTATATATTACTTAAATAACTGGTATTGCAAAGTTTTCTAAACATTCATCTAGTGTTCAATACCGTGAATTTGTATGCTTGGTTTGCCTAAAATTGCAAATGACCAATTTGGGTTACTGCATGGATTAAATTTAATCCATGGTTACTGCAATAACCACATTTTTTTGTTTTGAAACAACCCTATTCCAAACTACCAGGAAAGATTTATTCAACTGCTACTGGGTTATTTTATTACCAAATTGTAGTAAAAATTCAAATAGCCCTACTCATTCAACCCATGAGTTATAAGAGTGTAATCAAAATCATTCTTGTGGGTAATCAAAGGTAATCAGAAATCTCCGATTATCACTGGAAATCACGAGAAATCTTGAGAAATTCAGAAATAATCACATTATTTACTTGTAATCTTTTGTAATCACCTCGGAAATCACACATTTCGTGAAATAACCACACATAAACAGTCGTGGAACTCGAAAATCCAAAATAAAAATCGTAATCAGTTCAGATAGAAATAATCGTAATTCACCAAGAATCCAGTGGTAATCACGGCATTCACCAAAAAAAAAATCAACAGTATTCGTTGAAATTCAAATAAGAATCACAAGTAATCTGCGGCAATAACGGGAAATCAGTGTAAAGAAAATCACCTAAAATAATCCACATCACAGAAATCAAGGAATTTAATCAGTAATCAACGGAATTCACATAAAAGTTCAGAAATCAGGTGTACAAAATTTTGGCGAATGACTAGCCCCTCGCTCAGAGACAATGAGAATCACGCGTCGCCTACACTTTCCTTGCTGTCTCACTTTTGGTTATTTCTTTGTGTTTATGTTAATTATGGCAAGGATGATAGGAGGTGGATACGAATTCTGAGAGAAACACGCGCCGTAACTTCGGAGGCGATTGGGTCTGGTGGGACGCTAAAAATGGGGGAGGAATACTCGGGACGAAAGGCAGGTGAGCTACCTCAGAACTAGACCCTATTTAGCGCCATCGTGTTGGCCTAATTTTGCATGCATATTGCCAAAGTTATTTTAAACCTTTTCCTCATAAATAAAATTTGCAATTGATACACTAAATTTTATATAGACTTAATATTTAATAATTATTGCTTCGAAATTGTTCCAAAAATAATAGTGTACGTAGATGACGCTGCAATAGGGAAACGCCGGTAGGTATTTATTTGAACGCGCTGGGCGTCACCTAGAGTTGTTAATTCCTATTTCAAAGACGATTGAAACGATTAGTCATTTGATGAAAAAAATGGAATTTAACTACTAACGCATAGTGATGAAACCAAACGTGATTTTACTATGTTTGGAAAAACTTACATTGATTATTAAACCTTTTCTTCTTTCGCGCATAAAAATGATCATTTTACACCATAGTTAGAAGTTATAAACATTATTTAATGAAATATTTGATCTTATAACCCTTTCAATCCGCCTTGAAGGCGGAACAAAGAACTCTATCAGACGCGTTTAGCGCCGTCAAAGAAATTCCTACCGGCGTTTCCCTATTGCAGCGTCATCTATGTGCACTATTATTTTAGCAACAATTTCGAAACAATAATTATTAAATATTAACTCTATACAAAATTTAATGTTTCAATTGCAAATTTTATTTATGAGAAAAAGGTTTAAAATAACTTTGGCAATATGCATGTAAAATTAGGCCAACACGAAGGCGCTAAATAGGGTCTAGTTCTGAGGTAGCTCACCTGCCTTTCGTCCCGAGTATTCCTCCCCCATTTTTAGCGTCCCACCAGACCCAATCGCCTCCGAAGTTATGGCGCGTGTTTCTCTCAGAATTCGTATCCACCCCCTATCATCCTTGATTATGGTGTCTTTTTTGCGCAGTTTCATTTTTGAACTTTCCGGGTTTGGAGGATCCGATCGACACTCTTGACCAATTAGCCGCCGCTGTCCATCAAGGGAAGATCGTTGCGGGCAGTTTGCGTAGCACTTTCTTTCATCAAGCCTTAGAGGTCAGTCATTAATGGCTAAAAGTAGTTTTTGTGATCACGTTTAGCTTAGGTGAATACATCGCTCCCTTTGACAAGTGCTTTTATATTTTCAGTGACTGTGGTACACTAAAAAAATCATATATAACCGCTCTTATTTAAGTTCTAGCTTTCAAAATTTATTTGAACTTTAGAATTGTCTTGCTATAGTTGAATTCCCTTTCTCGTGAGTCGTATAATTTTGGTATCACTAAAGCGCCCATTTTTAACATGACCTAAAACTATCTTTCAAGTGTGGTTATAACCTGTCTGGTTGGTTATGTTTCGATTTCGAAAGGTTTAATACTTCAAGGGGCATGAAGGCTGCGTTCAACTACCAGCAACTGGAAAAATACAGTCTCTCTCCGTTTGCGGTTATTTTGGCCACGCTACGTCATGAGTGGCTAAGAGAAATTTTTTAGCGTTGCTAGATCTCTTCAAAATGGCGTCTGCTGCTAAAAATTAATTACAAAAGCGTACTTACGAGCAACTCGCGAAGAACCTATTTTAAATTTGAAAACGATTCAGTTTATTCTCAGCAGTAATGATTCCATAGTAATCTTGGGTTCAAAAAGCATTTTATACATATTTTTAAAATTATTCTCCAAACCAATGTTTTTGTAGCTCTCGTAAAAACATAAGGCATGGTTTAAACTTGTCGTCCGATGTCAAGCGACAACAAGAAAAAAACATAGTTACGCTGGACCGAAATTACGTTGGGTGTGGCGATATTAGTTTTCAATTTTTTTGGCCGCGTTCAATGTTAACGCTCTGCTCGAGCCAATCAGCAATAAGCTCGAGTCGTGACGTCATTTTCGACCACGCGTGTTCGGAAAAGGACGTCCGCGGTCCGCCATGTTTTTATTTATTTACTTCCTAATCGAGTCAGTTACTACTACAAATCCCTGAGAATGCCGAAGTTCAATGCTGAAAGTTTTATTGAACAGGTTAGGAGCCATCCTTATCTTTATGATATCAGACACAAAGATTACAAAGACCAAAAAAGAAAGATGGGCCGCAATTGGTGCAATGTTCAGTTTATCTGGTAAGCATTGGTTCCATTATTTGCGAGAACTACGCTAAGTGAAAACGCTTTAACGATGGGTGACAACGTAAAAAACCAATCTGACATTTGACGTCCAGCTGCAAAGTAGGTTTTTACGGTCAAGTAAAAACCATGCTTTAGTCGCCATTACGAAACGGATGCACTAAGATATAACGTACTCCCTTGCCATTTGATTCGTTGAAGGTTCGATTAAAAACGTCACGTGACAACCGGAAAACATCTTTGAACCAAAAAATTGAACTCCGTTGCGAGTTGTTGAAAGCAGCCGACGCCAGGCTTAAAATGCTTTTCGTTTACTTGTAGGCGATCAGTACCGGCCGTTTGGGTCATTTGGGCGACGGAGTCAGACGAGACCCGATCAGTTCCGGGGCGACATCGGTACCTTCGGGTGTCTTGAAAGTCTTGCACGAGAAGTATGCCTTCGATTGGGGCCGAGAGAACATGCAAGGGTCGGTCGCTCGCTTGGGAGAACATAATTTTCACTTTCTTAGTGACCAACTTTTTAACACTTTCTTGGGACACGCTGGTAAGCAAACATGTAACTTCACTTTCAATTTTCAGAAAATTATTATTGTCTATCCCGGGGATCTGGTATTACCAGAAGTATATAATACTTCTCTTCGAGAGAAGTGCACCACAAATCGGGGTAATTGTAACGCCATTCTTCCCAACATTGGAACATTTGGAGCATGGTTACTAAACCGAATCAAATACGCGATAAATAGTTCCCTCATCATTACACTATTAGCCTTTAACAATTTGGTCAGACGCATGCGCTTGTGGATTTTTGTCCCATGTCAAGACAATCAAAGTTTGAGGGTTGATTGCTTGCTGGGGATTTAGTGCCAAACACTTATAGAATTCACCTTGCGCTGCGATGCCCATCTGAAGTTTGATGAGCGGTAGAGCAAACAAAATGGGTAAGCCTGGGAAGAATGACGTTAACTAAAGTATTAAGAGGAAACAGAGTGTCATTCTTCTTCTATTATCCCCTTCTGGTAATACGATGTAGTTAAATTGAAGCTGTCGTGTAAAGATGAAATTGGCGTTAGTACCTTGTATAGCACCAGAAGTAAGATAAGGGACTAGAAGTAAAGTGCTCTAACATTGGTAATAGATCCTGGCACAAATTTGAGGATATTATGCCGCTTCCATCGCGCCTCCACTAGAGAGAAAAAAATTGGTCGAGATCCAAAAAAACTTCCTACCCCCTTCCCCTCAACCTAAAGCCGCGGAACACGGACGCGGGTGCTTGAATCTAGTTCGGCCGTCTACCGCCGCGAGCGTCTAACGGGTTGGGGGAATTCAGAAACCGCTACCAGAGGGCCAACCGTTGGTGTGTTATCAAGAATATTCACTTTCGCCAAGTGAAGAATTCGGTTACCGCGATACTTCTGGTCCCTTATCTTACTTCTGATAGCACTCATTGACGCGTGAGTTGATCACTCTTATCCTGGAAAGTATAAGACTAAGATCATTTTGATCTTTAGGGCAGAGGATTTATCCCAAAATCGTACAATCTCCCATAATACTTAATGTTAATTTTGGGTTCCTTTGAATTCAAAGGAATACGAAATTAACATCAAGTAACTCGCGCTTATACATGGTTAGTCTTTGAAGGGGTTCTATATCTCGAAAAGCTAGCATCCGTGGGTGCGTGATCAAGTGGGCCTTGACCAATCTCACTCACCATCCTCCCCCCCCCCCCACAATATCCTTATTATCAAAATATCTAGGAAGATCTATTGAAACAGTTCTTGGATCGTCTCTATTTTCAAACACAATTACAGACCACGCCTAACCGTATCTGGCGAGCTAATATTAGGTAGAAAGTTGATCGGTACCAGAGCTTGACGGTTTCGAATATAAACTCCGCGAGTCTTCCATTTTCCTTGGAAAAAGTCATAAACTTCTGCTTGAATGGAGTGATCAATTCTTGCTGTCAATTGGTGGTGAAAAACATGAAAACTTCCCTTTTAGAGCTGTGATTGGTTAATAGTAAAGTAATACTTTTGTTTCAATCTTCAAAGTGCCAAAAGGCTCTCCGCTTCGAGATCCCCTCAATATGGTGTAAGCTCTTTAAAAATTCATCCACTCTGCTTAATTAATGCGCAATGTTATTTTAATTTTTAATCCTAAAAATACACCATATGCTTGCTAAAAACCTTAAGTTAAAATTAGCATTGAAATATTGTTTCATCAGGGATAAAGAATGCGCGTGAGAAAATTTGTTTTCAAGCTATAGGACGACAGCTTATTCTGTATATATCTTGTTGCAACATCGATTGTCAGCACGCACAAAGCTAGGTCTCTATGTAACCTAGCTTTGTGCGTGCTGTCAAGAGACGAAAAACTTCAGGATTTTCAGGATTTAAAATATCCGCTAGTTTTTAAGCTCGAGTGCACGGCTTGAGTTTCAAATACGTGTAGTAGGCTGTAGGCAATTTTAATTTTAAAATATCTGTCACTTCAAACGAATATCTGTTAGATAATTAATTTTGATCTTTTTCCTATCACATTGTTTTCAAAGACACTTTTAATTAATGAACCTAAGAATTTGCTACAGCGAGTATAAACTCGCACGCTGTCAGCTTGCTAATTGATTCGCGTTCTCGGGGATGCCCATTTCCGCACAATTTTCGAGAATCATAGCCCTATTCCGCACACTTTTTATGGCCCATTTCCGCATACTTTTTATGGCCCATTTCCGCACACTATTTATGGCCCATTTCCGCACAGTTTTTACATTGAAAAGTTAGTTCACCATATTTAACGATAACCCATTTCCGCTTAGTTTGCAAATAAAACTTTTTTTTTGTTGATTAGGTTTTGTTCGGGTTCGGTTAGGTTTGGTTCGGTTAGATTTTGATTAGGTTAGGCTATGTTACAATAGGGGCATGCAAACTTGTGATTTGACCACTGCAATATCACTATCGAAATAAAAAAAAGTGTATTGATAGACGTAAACCAAGTGTGTTTTTGTTAAAAATAGAAGTAAAAAAATTCTGTTTGTTAAACCTGCATTAAAAATTAATCTGTCGTTAAAATGCATCAAAAAATTTATAATCATAAAACCTCACATTTTGGCTATTTTCGGTCCAATGAGCCAGCATCATAAGTTTAAGGTTTTTAAAATGTTTTGCAAACTGTGCGGAAATGGGTTATGAAAAACTGCGGAAACGGGCTATGGGTTTTTAAGATGTGAAAAAAACTGTGCGGAAACAAGCGACCACCCGCGTTCTCTACTACGGTTTTAAAAAGCCAACAATTACATTAAATAGAAAACTTAATTCTTATTGTTTATGATTTAGAGTACTTCGTCTGCAGGATTGCGGTATCCTGGAAAAGTTCCGAAAGGACACGATTGAGTGGGAAAGGATTAAGGGCATGTTTGACACGGACCACCTCCAGGAAAAGAGTGGGACAAGACCTTTGGTCATAGTGGACTTGCAAGGCGCGTTCGCCATCTTGACCATCGGACACGCTCTGGCTTTACTCGTCTTTCTGGCAGAGAGACTCTCTAACCTCTTCTCCAGGTGCTTAAAGATGCTTAAATGACCAGACCTGAAGAATGTATCTCGTTTTACCACGTTATCAAAAGGCACAGTGATCATCTAATTGCATAAGTTTATAAGATATGTTACATAAGTATGACACTACCTATACTTCGAAATGCTAGAGACTTACAACACCTACGCTTTACCTACGTCACTTCATGTCAATCTCTCAGTAACCAGTGACAAACTTATGGAACATATCGTATGAACTTATGATAATTGCTATAAACTTCCACAATTTTGCATCAATCTTTTACCTAAAATTTCATAAAGTAATGTAATAATTGTTGTTGATTAGTAATAAATAATAATAGTCATAGCACCGCATAAAATACCTTAAATTATCATATTTCTGTATTTACGCTCTTTGTTAATTAATGTGGGAATTAATGAACTCGAATAAATTAATAATTCGATTAGTATTGCGCTTATAATGGTTACGATCGTGTCATTCTATCAAGATGAAATGCCGAAATATTCGACTCTATTGTTAAATTTAATTGCAAATATTTGATAAAAATGAAAAAGACGATGGTAATGGTTACGATCGTGTTATTCGATCAAGGTGAAATTACTTGACTCACCAATAGTTAAATAAAAATTGGGAAAAATAATATGATTGTGACGCACGTAATGTTTCTTATCATGTCATTTTACTAATGTCGTTTTAATACGATTGAATAGGCAATTTGCAAAAGCGAAGAACAATGAACAATAAAACCATTATTAACGATACGCGTAACTCGAGACGCGTCAAGAGACATAAAGTCATCCTTCCAAGGGACGATTGACAGACTTGTCAACACTCGAGTGTCTGTCTGTCAAAAGTTCGAATCACGCTAATTATGAACGAAAAACACTCCGCTCTATTTACCGTAGTTTTCTCCATGATGGCAACGAAGATTCACTCTCAGCAGTTTCTTTTTTACCTCTCCGAGTGACGTATGTCACGGAGAGGCTTTAATTTCGACGTGTCTGTCTGTCTGTTGTTACACCCCAGGGAACCGCGTTGGCAGTTTGCCAATCGGAGCAAATGTGTTCTCAATTCCCGGACCGCATTTATAGTTCCCGGAAATTTGTTTTCCACTTACACTGCCTATTACTCCATTGTCGCTCTAACACCACCACCTTTTATTTATCCCACATAGACACCAGTCTGTACTTACTGGCTTCTAATCACCACCATCATCTGGTCATTTGTCCATCGCACATGGTCACCAGTCTGTACTTACTGGCTTCTAAACACCATCATCTGGTTTTTTTTCTATCCCACATGGACACCAGACTGGCTTCTACTCCATCAAGGGTCTTTCCTTCGCGTGATTGTCGTGGCGCGTGGTCGCGTGTTTTTTCGCTCGCGCTATTCTTAAATTCTTGTAAATTTCAGTTTTTAGACTCTTGTTTTAGGCTTAGCGCTTTTCGACAGTTTTTTTTCCAAATTCTTATTTTACTACCGTTTTCGATACTTCTTGTTGTTACTAAATTTGCTGAGTGCACAAGTGGCTTTTGGAAATGCTGCCTCCAATCTTCCCTGAGGTCTTCAAGGCGTATTTTACTGGTACACGGACGGGTTACTGTGTTCGGATTCTTGGGTTGGTCACGCTCTCTCTACTATACGCTCATTTATATGGTGACGTGTACTTCAGTTTCTCTGTTCAGTGTTTGGACTAAGCTACTTCTACGCACCCTTTGTTGCGTACTCCACTGCGGACTCTTTTGGTCACGTACGCTCGCCCCATCGTTTTCGTTCGCTTCCGTCAACACTTGCCCTACTGGATGTGGTTTCTGAAGTTTCGCCACTAATGGCACTGCGCTTTAACCATTTGATATCTTGCGGTGACGTGGAACTGAATCCTGGTCCGATCTTGACTATGAGGTGGCCTTGTGGGCATTGCCAGAAACCTGTTACTGACAATCAATTGGCTCTTTTCTGCGAGGGCGACCTTTGTCAACGATGGTTTCACATGAAATGTGTGTCCATGCGCCGTGCGGAATACGATCATCTCGGATCATCCGACGAGCCCTATTTATGTCCCACCTGTTCTCTATCGGCTCTCACTGACTCATTTTTTGCTGCGCAAGATGCACCGTCCCTGGATAATTCTGCATACTTTACAAGGCTCAATGAACGCTCGAGACATGTTTCTTACCTCCATGCCAATGTTCGCAGCCTGTGCTCAAAGATTAAGGATCTGTCTCTCCTGCACTCCTCTCAATATGATGTCATCGCTCTAACGAAAACATGGCTTGACCCTTCTGTTCCGAGATACTACCCCCTGAATATGTCACTTTCCGGAAGGATCGTCCTACACGCGGCGGTGGTGTACTACTGGCCTTGCACGAAACTCTGCATCCGGTTCGCATTGAGCTTCCTGCTGAACTCCAGACCTCTGAAGATGGGATTCCTATTGAAGCGGTGTTTGCGACCTTCACCTGTGGCTCTCGCTCAGCTGTGCTTGGTTGCGTCTATCGTCCGTCGAATTCTTCACTGGCTTATATGGTTACGCTTTGCGAACTTTTTGGACACCTACATGAAACACTTCCACCGCATGACGTTTTTCTTTTGATGGGAGACTTTAACGTACACATATCATGGTTGGATCCGTCTCCGAGAACTGCGGATGAACAGTTGTTTTGCGACACTGTCCTTGGCCTTGGGCTTCAACAAATTGTACTCACTCCTACCCGTGGCAACAATTTTTTGGACCTGGTTTTTATTAACGACGAAAGATTCCTGCACGAGACTTGCACTACTGCCAATCTGCCAGGTTGCGACCATTCTGCGGTCACTGGCGCTCTCAAGATGCCGCATCGCTTTACCCAACGCGTTAACCGTTCGGTCCTGAACTACAAAGATTTGGTCCTGGAGGACCTACTTAATACGATTCTTCACGCCCCTTTTGACTTGGCCTTCTCTCCCAGCTATAACATTGATGAGACCTGGGAACTTTGGTTAGATATTTTTGGGCCACTGTAAGGGATAACATCAACTGCCATACGGGGCAGAAAGCGTTCGCCTTGGATCTCTAAAGAACTCGTCCATCTAAGTCATGAAAAGATTTCGCTTTATAATAAGGCCCGGAAGTCCAATAAGGATTCAGACTGGAATAAATATAGACAGTTCAGTAATGTTCTACGTTCGACGACACGTGAGGCTTATGACAAGTTCGTTGGGACCTTGCACGATACCCTGGCAACGTATCCTAAACGCTTTTGGAGCTTTGTGAGGTCAAGATCTCTTTCACCATCGCCTTCGTCCTTTGAGGTACCTAATGGGGTGCTGTCTTGCCCTTGCACCATCGCCGCTGCTTTCGGAAATTATTTTTATGACAACTTCCGTCCTCCGGATCAGGAGCTGACCTTACCACTCCTTCGTCAGCCTGAACTTCAATTCACCTTCGATCGCGTTGATTCCTCTGATGTTGCCTGTGCCTTGACTCGCTTAAAACCTGGTTCCGCCTGCGGTCCGGATGGTATAACACCACGTCTATTACAGTTGATGGCTCCTGCGATTATTGGTCCACTGACTAAACTTTTCAACTACTCACTGGAGAGTTGTACCATGCATGAGTTGCAATTCTACATACTTTGAAAAGTAATCAATGATAATCATGTAATGTTTACTGTTAAGTTCGAAGAAATCGCAAGCGACTTTTTGCCATGGGCGAGATGGTAGTGCGCGATCGAGGAGTGGTTCGTATTGATTAGCTCGTTGGTATTCTTGACACGGTTGACATCGGGAAATGTAGGTCTCTATGTCTTTACCCATGTTTGGCAAGTACAAATATTCACGGGCTTTGCTTTTAGTTGCGACGATTCCACGATGTCCCATGTGAAGTTTCGTCAGTAGGTCTGATCTGGATTCCTCAGGTACGACTATTCTTTGTCCTCGGCATATGATTCCATCTTCGGTTTCGTATAATTCGTCTTTGCAGTGCCAGTATTGTCGTGTAGTTAGTTTGGTTTTGCACTTTCTATCTGGCCAACCATTTCTCACATACTGCAATACATCAACGAGATTCGGGTCCTTTTGTGTCATTTCCGCTAATGCACTCCATTTTCCAGTGGAGGCTTGGACTAATAAGCAAACACGTGCCGGTTGGACATCACCGAGTGGAAGATCAAATTTGTTGTTGGGGAGTTGAGCACGAGACAGAGCATCTGCAATGACTAAGTCCTTTCCCGGAACATACGTCAGTTTTACGTCATAACGATTCAATTTCAATAGCATTCTTTGAAGTCTGGGTGAAATAGAATCATAAGGCTTCTTGCTGAGGCCTAGCAGAGGCTTGTGGTCTGTCTGTACTTCGACACGTCTTCCATAGGTGTAATAATTGAAATGTTGTAGGCCGAAAAGAACAGCTAAAAGCTCTTTTTCTATCTGCGCATAACGCTGTTGAGTGTCAGAAAGTGCAGCAGATCCATACGCAACAGCTTGTTCTTCTTGAATCAAGACGGCTCCTAAGCCAAATTTACTTGCATCGACAGCTAAGGTCACAGGTTTTGTTGGATTGAATAGTTTTAAACATGGGGGTTTGGCTAGGCTATTTTTGAGCATTTGAAAATCACGAGCCATGTTTTCGTCCCACACCCATGCATTGCCTTTTTTAAGTAATTGGCGTAAGGAATGAGTTTTGCTGGAGAGATCAGGGGTATACTTTGCCTGGTAGGTTACCATTCCAAGGAAACGTAGTAGGTCTTCAGGACCTTGAGGCTGCGGGTACTCTAGGATAGCTTGTACTTTCGAAGGATCGGGGGTAATGCCTTCTTCAGATAAGATTTGGCCAAGGTACTTGATAGTTGGTTTAGCAAGCTGGAGTTTTGAAAGATTGAACTTGAGATTAGCTCTGCGAGCGATGGTGAAAACCCGTCGAAGTAGTTGGCAGTAATCTTTCATATCTTTTGATCCCAAAGCGGAATCATCATAAAAGGGATTCACTGTAGGTTCATCCTCGAAAAGCTCATCCATGGCCCTTTGAAATTCTTCTGGAGAATTATTCAAGCCAAAAGGTAGGACTTAAAAACGGTATCTTCCCCACGGAGAAGCGAATGTGGTTAAGTACGATGACTCTTCATCGAGAGGTAGTTGCCAAAATCAGTTTTTTGCATCCAATAGAGTAAATATGGAACAGCCTTGTAGATTTGAGACTAGTTTGTCCGGACTAGGTATAGGATAGTGAGGTCTTTTTATTGCTTCATTCAGTGGTCTTGGAACGAGACAGATACGAATATTTGGTCCCTTTTTGCTAGTAGTGGTAGGGTCCTGTGGATTGGCTCTTTTCTCTACTACCGTTATTGAACTAACCCAGTCAGTGGGTGTGTTCACTTTTGTAATGATTCCATCCTCTTCCATTCTTTGGAGTTCCGCTTTCACCACGTCATGTAGAGTCAAAGGGATTTCCCTAGGTGCAGATACGTGTGGTACTGCATCATCCTTCAGGTGAATTTTAACAAGCCTGTTTAGCCTTCCCTGTCCAGTAAAGACGTCCTTGAATTCTTCCACGACAGTTTCGGGAGTTTCTTGTGAGGGTGGCGGACTTCCATTTGTTGTGACAGACAGGATTTCAGAACTTGGCTGTGTTGGCAAGTCTGGATGATTGTTTCTGGAGATCAGATTAAGTTGTAAACTTGCCTTTAGTCCCAAGATAGGTGCTGAGTTCAATGACGTGACCAGAAATTGCAGATTAATTGCAGGTGTGTTTGAGGAAGGTATTTGAGCTTCAAAAAGACACGATCCAATAATCGGTAAAGTAGATCCATTGTAAGTCTGAACTTCTTGACTTGTTTTATTTAGCTTGGGTTGAACACTCCATTTTAGTAAGTCCTTTTCCTATATAACATTAACTTGGGCTCCAGTATCAACTTTCAGACGAACTGGATTGCCATTAAGGAATAAGGTCTGAAACCATGCAGGTTCACAGTCAGATAACTCTTCCGCTAAATGCAGAGCGCCAACATAGAGGACGTGATCTGTTGAATCATTCTCACTGTAAACTTCAGTGTGTTGGTCATTACCATCATTCAGTTCATTAATTCGACGGACGGGCAGCTTTTTATATGCTTTTGACTTATGTGTTTGACATTGACTAGCCCAATGGTTTTTAAATCCACACAAGGAACAAGTTTGTCCAAAAGCCGGACAGATATTTTTACCAAAAGCATGAGATCGACCGCAGAATTTACAAACGAGTGGTTTGGGAACGTTAGTCGTGGGAACTTTATTCGGCGTATTTATTATCGAGTTAGTAGAGGCATTCCTCTGACATTTTGGCCTATTTTTCCCACGGTGGAGAGCATGCACCGAGGCGGGAAGCTCGCTCATTGCATCAGCCTGAACACGTGATTGTTCAGCAGCCTTGCACGCGGTTATCACATCTTGCAGATTCATAGCTTTTTTACTGTGGTCACGGAGTAGCCGTTCCCGTGAAGCATTATCTCGTAGGCCTTGGATTAATTTATCCCGTAACATGCGATCTTCTAACGCTCCATAGTTACATTCCACGACAGCTTGTCTCAGACGAGAAGAAAAATCTTGAAATTTCTCACCCTGTTGTTGTTTAATTTCCAGAAAGATAAAAGCAGCATAAATTTCATTTTGATAGTCTTTGAAGTATTTGTCAAATTCGCCGAGTATTTGGTCCAGAGTAATCGACGTAGCAGGGGCTATCGGCTGTAGCGTAAACGATCAGGTTCCACTGATTGACTTCTAGATCGGGTAAAGGATAATGAGGTTGTAGGGATAGGTAAGTGTTGTGAAGGAGTAGTGATG
The DNA here is from genome assembly GCF_054372755.1 of Phalangium opilio. NCBI lineage: Eukaryota > Metazoa > Arthropoda > Arachnida > Opiliones > Phalangiidae > Phalangium > Phalangium opilio. The sequence goes on along the minus strand of NW_028324215.1, from coordinate 730,889 downwards.
TTTTGATTTTGGGTTGGTGTTAGAGCTCTTCCATAGACTTGATTATAAGACGGATAAAAATCTTCTACATTCCGTTCTCTTCTATTATCGGTTCGTTTCTCTTCTCTTTTCTTGACGACTGGTGTTTGGTCTTCGTCTTTCGGGATTGATTTATCCAGACGAATATGGAAGCGGTTTCTGTTGTAAATGTGTCCATCGTCGGATTGAATGCCATAGGATCTTGGGCCTGGGCCTATAGATTTGATTACACCTTTCTTCCATTTATCTTGAGGGGTTTTGCGAAACCAGACGCGGGTGTTTTCAGTTAGTGGAAATAATTGTTTAGTTCCAATATTGCCATGCTTCTTTTGGCGTTCCTGTCGTTGTTCTAGTTCGTGCGTTGCTGATGTGATGTCGAAATTGGGTTGCAAATTTTTGGGATGTGTTGGTATAAGAGATCGAATTTTCCGTCCCATTAGAAGTTCGGCTGGTGATGGGAGTCCATTGGTGGGAGTTATTCTGTAGTCCAGCAGAACAAATGTACGTCTTTCCCATCTTCGAACGCTTTCCTTAGTGAGTTCTTTAGCGTTTGAACTGCACGCTCGACTTGGCCATTCGAACGGGGGTAGTATGGAGATGATGCGTTATGAAGAATATTCCATTCCGTAAAAATGTTGGTCATTAGTTCGGACGTGAAACCAATTCTTCGGGAATTCCGTATCGCGCAAATATGGTTTTCATCGCATTTATAACGGCGGGCGCCGTTGTACCATGCATGAGTTGCAATTCTACATACTTTGAAAAGTAATCAATGATAATCATGTAATGTTTACTTCATCGATATTACGAGTTAGAGGCGGAACAACCACGAGTCGGATTGCGACGACTTCAACAAGCAAGCATCTTCATCTCTTTCCTCGTCGAGTATCTAGCTTTGGATCTTGGCAGGAATTTAAAGGGACTGTAAAGTTCGAGACCCCCGCTGCGTTTGCTAGAAGGAAAGACTTTCGTTTTGTTTAGCCCCCCCCCGGGGGAATGTGACGTCAATGATGACTTTTTCAACAAAAAAATTCATACAGTCCGTTGGGCACTTTAGAGACCCTTTAAGTCAAACATTTGGGAAGCTGTTTTCCACGCTTTGTGAAACCAGATATAAACAAAAAAGTTATTTTCATAATTTCTGTGCTTTTAAATTTAAAATTGAAGCTTGCGAATTTTTGAATTTGTACCTTCGTAACTACAATGTGCTTATGAAAATTGAACTTTTATGTTCTAGCAGCGCTCCCAGATCAAAATAATTAACGTGAATCAACCACCGATATATTTATTAATTAAAATTGGCTTTTAGTATCGCTTTAGGGTTCTCTGGTAAAACAACTATGGTTAAAGACAGGTATATTGATTCAGTTGAAACAACATTATTAGTTCAGAATTGTGTGCATTTAAAATGGCCGAGCCAAGTTTGACCTACTTAACTCGGAAAAATAAGAAATATGTCTTTAATCAATATTTTTAATGAACCCACCATATGAAATGCAATGTTAAGTTTCTATTTCATGCGTGATATTCTATAGAATCGTTCATACGGAAAACGAGGCACGAAACCAATCCAAGTATTACTACTTTGACTTATTTTGCCTTCGCGTTTTTCTGTAAAAAACGCAATCAACCCAATAGTAATTATACTCAGCTAATCAGGCTATACCATGAATACTAAAAGTAATCAGTCAGTTTGGGAACCGAGGACTTTGAACTGTTCTTATTCATTGTACGATGAATGCTTGCTGCCTTTAGCCGTTATATTGGAAGAAATTCACCATTTGAAAGCAGTACGGAATGAATTTTAAAATCTAGAGCAAACTTTAATATCAAATTTTTACTCGGTCATGGTTTGGTGCTTACATTAATTGAAAGAAATATTAACAGACCTTTTTGCTACTAAATTGAGATTATGGTGAAGCTAAAATCATTGTGAAAGTATACGTTTAAACCGGGTTCAAAGCACAACATAAAAAACTAAATATTTATTAACTAATTAAATAACTGGGCATCAGCGTGTTACTCGTTCGTTTTTAAATAACCAAACGGAGTAAAGATCCACTATAAAAGTCATCAGAGGTAAGGAAATTACGTAACAACGCAACTTTTACCATAGTTATAACGTCATGTATTACCATCGTTTTCCAATCGTCCATGTCGCAGATTTTTGTAATATCGGTGCTCAAAACTTTTGCGAATGCTTTAAGATGAAGACACATTTTTAATTTTACTTATCCTTAAATTTGAATGTTAATTTTTTGATTAAAACACTTTTTTAATGAGAATAAATATTTACCCGATTGTACCAAGGCAACAATATAATCAAGAAGGGATTTCCTATAAGAAGGCATAAACCGCGAGATTTTACGCTACTACTCTTACGCCGGTGTTAGTGGACAAGTAAGCCCTACCCCTTTCATGTCCGTCATTGCTCTGCGCTTTCCCATTGGATCCCGTGGAGATAGGTCATACAGACGCGAATGACGTATTCCGAATAGAGAAAAATAATAACTCCAGCAAGGTAAACAGAAAATGGATTCTGAAACGGTACGACGGTTGTTTTTAATTGCCATTAACAAGTTAGTTAAAGGTTTTGAACCAAACTTGATGGATTTTGAATATGTGTCTCTATACGTGAAAATCATTTTATAATTATTTCTAAATCAAATCAAGTGTACTAATGATTTCGTGAGTTCTAAAAACCTAACCAAAGCTTAATGAAAAGGTAAAAGAGATAGATGATGGAAAACAGAGTAAGATAAAATATTAAGTCCCGCCTCCGTTTCCACCCCTCCCCCACCCATGAAGGGGGTATTGTCGACTATCACGCGAGCACCTGACACTAATTTATGCCTTACTCCTTCTTGGTGTAACTAAGTAGGTGAGAAAAATCTGACTTGTCCTCAAAACACTTGGAGAATGGAAAGTCTGAGCCGACATTGGAAAAAAGCAACATTCATTGGATTACATTTAGGCACAAGTACTTCGGCAAAACTTGAAATTTAGGTTTTTCTTTAACAATATTACAATTTCAACAGAAAGGAAAAACCATGTTTTTCGGTTATCTTCACTTTAGTTGTTTAGTAGGTTGATATTTTTTTAAAAAAAAGAAGTAGCCCATGCTCTTCTTCAGTGTTAAAGCTACATGTAAGACAAATTTCATCCAAATCTGTTTCGTAACAGACAGAAAGAATGACTGAGTTTTTGTTGAATTTCTAATATTTGTATGAATTGAGATATTTACATTATGATCCTGAGCCGAAATCCCTGTTTTTAAAATGTTGTTGGACGAGCATAAATTATTTTGTAAATCATTACACCATATGAAATAGTCGTGGTAAAATAGTGTTTTGTGTTTAGTCACCTTGTTGTCTTAAGACAATTTGTGGATGCAACGAATTTACAAGTTGGGAAACCAAAATAAACCTCTCCGAGTCGAGACATAATTTGAGGTTTTTCTTAAATAAATATAATTTATATTAATTATTGTAATAGTCATTAATTTAACCTAGTTATAGTAGTTAAATCGCTTTATGAAACTTTATTCCAAAAATCATTTTTAAACATAGCTATTGTTCCTCGTTTGAATTCAAGCGTATGCCTCGTTAACAATTATTGGAAATTTGGGGTATATAAAGGGATTGATTCTCAATAAATTATGAGAATTTAGCAAATGCGAACGCGGTGACAGACACACGCACACAGACACCTCCAGTATAATACCTCTCCTTGTCGTCAACGTCACTCGGAGAGGAAAATGTTTCCAGTCCTTATTGTTTAAAGCCCCATTTAACGTCTTTGAATCCACATTCCGGATATGTACCGTTTAGTACACGATAAGGCAGCATGGTCTATAAACCTATTAAAATGGCATAGCACGTTTACTAACTCAAATACAGCAAAATCCAATTGATTTCGTTCGTTAGACGCTTTAGCCCATGTTTTAGGTTTCCCCCAATGTTATCAATATATATTTTTGTTTTTGTTTTCAGGAAAAGATTCCTTGAGGAGTCAATTAAAATTTTCCTGCAAAAGATAATGGAAGAATTATATAATCCGAAAAATCCCTACAACTTGACTTTTGCATTTCCACATGAGGTAAAAACAAGTAGGGAAACCAATTTAAACCTCTCCGAGTCGAGGCGCAATTAAGAGATTTTTCTTAAATTATTAAATAAATATAGTCATTTTAATCGTCAGTTATTTAGCTTAAATCTGTTTAAATCGTTTTAAGAAACTGTATTCCTTTCACCAACTGCGAACGCGGTGACAGACACACAGTACGTTCAGTGTAATACCTCTCCGTGACGTCATAGTCACTCGGAGAGGTAATAATTACTCACATCAAATGTGGATGAGAGTATGACAATGGCCATAGAGCCTGTGTTAAAAAACGCGGACATCAAAGTATCGCCAATAACTATTTAGTTTACTAGTGCCTGATGGACTTGCAAACTCGCGACTGAAAGTAGTTCCGACATTTATGCTCCTTGGTTTAACCACAGCCCACTCGATCACGCGCATAACGACGCAAGCTGCTCGCGCTATAGCTAAATTACCGAGATTTGTTTTAAACGTATCTAGTTTTATGTGCTCTTCTGTTGCTTCGATAACCTTACTTAAATCCATATTATACCTAAAAATACCTTTTAAAACACTACCAGCTACTCTGCCCTGACTACAAACACAAATCGAGGAAGTTCTAGCATACACAATAGCAGACGACGGTAACCGCGTAACCGCGAATTAACACAAAACCTATTTTAAGGGAGTGAACAGGCCCAGTATAGCTACGCCAATTAAACGGTCAACTACGGCGAAACTCTGATGACTCGCCACTTTTGGAAATTTTCATACTTTTCCCCTCATCCACTTTTGCTCACATTGATTGAAATGTAGTTGTGTAGCTTCTAGTATGGAATTTAGCTTTCCAGGTTTTCAAACGTGCTTTGAACTTTAATATTCTCAGAATTTCCCAGGTTTTTCATTACCCATGACAGCCCTGCTGACCTTTTCTTAGTAAGAGTAAGGTGACGCGGGCCTACAGATAGTTCAAAAATCGTGGCACGAGTACGGTTTTGAGGAAGTGTAGAATCATTTTTAAACTCGTCCTAGAAATGAAGAATTTGGCATTGTTTGCTAGTCCCGTATAAGTTTATATTGTCCCTGGCCACTCAGGTTTTTGACTTCAGAACCAGTTTTTGCTTTCGCTGTCTATAGACTGCGGAAGCATTGCAATTACCCCTTACGGCTGGGCGCCTTCTCCCCCCCTTCTGCCCCCAATTCTACAGGGCCGGTAGGCCCTTGTAGATATGACTTGACACCCTTTTGTAACGTTAAAGCAAAATTCACATGCTTTTACTTAATTTCCTATGGAGATTAACATGGCGTTTTTCGTGATTTACCCCCACCGCGAACAGAAAAACTACAGCGAAGTTACTTTTCGGAATACTCTTGAATTAACAATTAAGTATTCAAGGTGTGCTATCGGCTAGTTTAATTTAAATCAATTAACTCTAAGTTTGTTAATTTTAGTTAATTCTGAAAGTACGTCAAAAATTACTTTTGGGTCAGACTATCTAGCAGTAGACGCTGACAAATTACTTTGGTATTTCATCCGAGCTCGAGCACCTTTATATGTATTTTCTAATTAACTGTAGCACCCTTAATAAGAAATACGTCGTTATCAGGTCGAATTTTTGTCTAGAAAAGTAATTCAGGTAAATAATTACAGTTAACAGAGGTTTTTACATCATTTAAAGTAAGTTTTTGAACGTTCTTTACGGCCAAGGCTTAAGTTGTATTTTAGTTTGTCTATGTAATATAGTGTCTTTCCCCTTTAAAGATAAAAAAGCTTATTTCCAGCTCTGTATTATAAAAATACGCAGTCTGCTTCGTTTTCTGCTACCAACAAATATAGCAGGTATACAGGGTTTCATTATTTGTTAATCTCACTAAAATGCTACTAATTGTGAAGATGTGTGATATATTTCCTTAAACGAAACCAATGTAGAGGAATTTCCATGTTTACATCTGCACAGATTCTCTCAACGTAACCACGTTGGAAACGGAGGGTTACGTATGTGGTATACAGGGTTTCATTATTTGTTAATCTCACTAAAATGGTACTAATTGTGAAGGTGTGCAATATATTTCCTTAAACTGAACCAATGTAGAGGAATTTCCATGTTTACATCAGCACAGATTCTCTCAACGTAACCACGTTGGAAACGATTCGTTAAAACAATTTTTTTCCTGGTGAAACAGTCCGTATATGATATTACGTTTTATAAATTATTTGTTACCAAGACTGGATTGTTTAATTTAGAAATATAAGTACCAGTGGTGCTGGTTAATCCAGGAGAACATTGTCTTTACGTAATTAGTCAAATAAATTCCATGTGCAGATTTTTTCAACGTAAACACGTGGGAAACAGAGGGTTGCGTTCGCTATTTCCACAGTCCTTATTGCCGTTTGTTTATATGTCAGAATTGCTATGAATTGTTTAGGTATTTGATTTAATTACTGGTATTTAAGCGAAACTATGGAATCACATCATTCATTAACATTGTAACCTTTGTACTGATCCGTTGTAACGAGCTCCCCGGTACAACATATTTAATTGTTAATCTTCACGTTACCGCAAATTTAGTACGGGACATGATAAAAACTGAACGCAATGTGTTGGAACTAATCAAAAACTCATCTAAACATTAAAATTAAGGTTAATAATTTTTTGAAGCTCAATTTATAAGCTAAATCAATACTGCCAAACCACAATCCTTCATTATTTTCAACATAATTAAGTATAATTAGGGTGAATTTAAACATAAAATATACATATTTTGGATAAAAACTCGAATAAATTTTAAATGGACTACTTAATATTTAAACTGTATAGCTGTTGATAAAGCCTCGTATTTCTATTTCACACTTAATCAAGATAAACCTTTAAATTATACTTAATCAAGATAAACCTTTAATTAACCTTAATTCGGATAAACCTTTAATTAAACTTAATCCAGATAAACCTTTAATTAAACTTATTCCGGATAAACCTTTAAATTTAACTTAATCCGGATAAACCTTTAAATTAAACTTAATCGAGATAAGCCTCTAAACCAAACTTAATCGAGATAAGCCTCTAAACCAAACTTAATCGAGATAAGCCTCTAAACCAAACTTAATCGAGATAAGCCTCTAAACCAAACTTAATCGAGATAAGCCTTTAAACCAAACTTAATCGAGATAAGCCTTTAAACCAAACTTAATCGAGATAAGCCTTTAAACCAAACTTAATCGAGATAAGCCTTTAAACTAAACTTAATCGAGATAAGCCTTTAAACCAAACTTAATCGAGATAAGCCTTTAAACCAAACTTAATCGAGATAAGCCTTTAAACCAAACTTAATCGACATAAGCCTTTAAATTAGACTTAATCGAGATAAGCCTTTAAACTAAACTTAATCGAGATAAGCCTTTAAACTAAACTTAATCGAGATAAGCCTTTAAACTAAACTTAATCGAGATAAACCTTTAAACGTAAGTAAAATTAAGGTGAAATTAACGCAAAACACGATTTTTTTGGTAAAATTCATGGATACCTTATTTAATTGAAATTAAAATTACACTTATCTTTCACCCAGTCTCAATTTTCCTATTTAATCTTTACAATTAAATGAGCACTTAAGTCCATATTTAGACCCATTTCAAGTCGATATTTAGACCCATTTCAAGTCGATATTTAGACCCATTTCAAGTCGATATTTACCCCCATTTCAAGTCCATATTTAGACCCATTTCAAGTCCATATTTAGACCCATTTCAAGTCCATATTTAGACCCATTTCAAGTCCATATTTAGACCCATTTCAAGTCCATATTTAGACCCATTTCAAGTCGATATTTAGACCCATTTCAAGTCCATATTTAGACCCATTTCAAGTCGATATTTAGACCCATTTCAAGTCCATATTTAGACCCATTTCAAGTCGATATTTAGACCCATTTCAAGTCCATATTTAGACCCATTTCAAGTCCATATTTAGACCCATTTCAAGTCGATATTTAGACCCATTTCAAGTCGATATTTAGACCCATTTCAAGTCGATATTTAGACCCATTTCAAGTCGATATTTAGACCCATTTCAAGTCGATATTTAGACCCATTTCAAGTCGATATTTAGACCCATTTCAAGTCGATATTTAGACCCATTTCAAGTCGATATTTAGACCCATTTCAAGTCGATATTTAGACCCATTTCAAGTCGATATTTAGACCCATTTCAAGTCGATATTTAGACCCATTTCAAGTCGATATTTAGACCCATTTCTAGTCGATATTTAGACCCATTTCAAGTCGATATTTAGACCCATTTCAAGTCGATATTTAGACCCATTTCAAGTTCATATTTAGACCCATTTCAAGTCCATATTTAGACCCATTTCAAGTCCATATTTACCCCCATTTCAAGTCCATATTTACCCCCATTTCAAGTCCATATTTACACCCATTTCATGTCCCAATTTACCCCCATTTCATGTCCCAATTTAAAACCCCTATTAACCTCATATCAAACCCCTGTTCACCCCATTTCAGGACCATGCGCCTGATTTACAGGAATATTTATAGTCTTGTTCAGTGGGACTTCACTACCTTTCCTATTGTGTTTGTACACGTTGAAGGCTCTCTTATTATATCAATCCTGACTGAACACGATTTTAAGTAAAAATGTTAATGCCGTTAAAATTATCCAAATGAACTCTTTTGGGCAACAACTAATGTAATAGAGTCAGATTGGTTTTAATTAGGGGTGTACGAATACCACTTTTTGGGTATCGAACCGGTTATCGAATACTAAAAAATTTTCCTTATCAAATACCGAATCGAATAGTTTATTTCAAATCGAATACCGAATAGTTAGGCCTTGGTAAATATTTTACTAACCGATTAATCGCGAATAGTTAAGCCTAGTATTCGCGAATAGTTAACCCTAATACTCGCGAATACTAGGCTTAACTATTCGCGATTAATCGGGTGGTAACCCTTATATTCGCAAATAAATAATACAAAGCAATGAGAAAAACATTTAGAAGCTCCTAAATTTCAAAATGCCTCTCCTCATTGGTGGCCAAGTATTGTTTAAACTTTTCCTAGGCACTTTATGGTAGTTTTTGATGGAGGACAAATAAAATCGGGATGATAATTTTTAAAATAAGGTGGGTCTCTCTACTGCCAAGGACCTAAATTTATGGTAGTCGAACTTTAACCGAATAGTCAGTTCGGTATTCGATATTCGTATCGAATAGTGAAAATGGGCTGATCGAATACCGAATCGAATAATTCGGTTCGGTATTTGATCGAATTATTCGATTGAAACGGTTAACCGCACGCCTCTAGTTTTAATAATGAGCATGTTTTACTTTTTAAAACATCACTTAAAAACCTTTCTGAGGTCTGTATGCACAATTTTTTAAAAATACATGCTTATTGGAAAATATTTCATGGCATAAGAATTTTATTTTTATTTTAGAAACCGAGATTAATATTAGGTCATTACTAATCAACTCGGGCCTTTTCCAAAAAATCGTTTATTTTTCAAGGTCCCTCAACAAAAAACGTTGAAAATATTGCTTGTTTTATAGGTCGGGTTAGGAAAGGCATATGTTAGTTAGGTTACGTGTCATTGAGACACAAATTTCAAGCATTGTACCTCTTAATAGTAGACGTATTTATCCTATAAATGTTATAAATTTAATAAAAAAAAGTTCAATAATAACAAACGTTTTATCGTTGACAGCGTTTAAAAATAAAAATATTTTCTTTTAATAATATGTGGTTTTTCATAGGCACTATATTACGTTAGAAAATTATTTTTGGGAACTCATTCTATGTTCAAACTTCGTTTAAGTTCGTTACAGTGTTACGTAATTTGACTTAAAAATTAAAATAAGCGAATCGCTTTATAACGGTGCATTTCTGCTATTTAAAAATATTTCATTCTTCAAAACTATAAATTTTGCTTAATGTTTTACAAAATAGATGGGATTATTGCTCATTTTACATAACCACTCAAGTTAATCAGATGTTAACGGGCGTAGATAGAATTTTAATTTAAGCCAAGACGAGAATACCCACCGGACAAGGGGCCTTGGGAACAACTTTTACGTGGAAGACTTCGACTCCAGATTTAGAGCAATAAGTACTAAACACCAGGATATAAAGTACTGGAACCGACTAAACAACAAAATTCAAAATTTAAAATCCATTAACGAATTTAAGGGGGCAATCCGCCTTTTTATACAGGACAACCTTATAAAATAATTCTTATGTACTAAATTTATAATTTATTTTTAATTTATATTAACTTAACTTTTAATACCTGAGACTAGCTGGACATCATTGTAAACAAGTGAATTCTTAATGATTGATCCCAATAAAAGTTTATTATTATTATTATTATTATTATGTTTGTCCCATTGACCAAATCCAAAACCGCCAAATTGCGGTAGTTTTCAGCCGAATTGGAATTCGGTCGTAAGGCGGGCAAGCGGTTAATTACCATAGTACAATTAACTTGAAATGGGTCAATAGGGCGTTAAAAGTTAAAACGGGGGAAATAGTGTCTTTAAATGGGTAAACAGGGACTTGAAATGGTGTATTGACCGATTTGTTTTACACCATAAACGTGGTGCTAAATATGGAAAAAATAAATATTTTACAACTATTTCACTTCACTTGGTTTAATAATGTGACAGAGGTAGCGTACTTTTTCCATACTTTTAACACCACTAAACTAAGTAATATTAGAAGTTCAACAGATTGCCTAACAAAGATGTTAAAAACCACTGTAAATGGTGCATTAATGCCTAATATTTTCTTAATACTTGCAAATAATATTAGCAAATGGCGTGAATTGATCATAAAAATGGGATTAAAGTACACCCTAAATGATGTCTTTTTTGGCACCGGAAAAATTAGCATATATGGTGTTTGAATGCACCGTTATATTTTAGAGTGCAAATGTATGACGGTGAAGCAAACATGATTATTCAAAATTTAATTACATTAAGACTGAAGTGACAGATATTATAAAAAACCGTCTTGGTTTGGACCAAGGCCGAAAAAACAAACGATATGTTTGAGGTTTATCAATTGACTGAAGTTTCAGATATTGAAATTTTTTTCTAGTTATTTTTATCCACTCAATCCTTAATCAATATTTAATTCAATCAACTGATCTTACTGTTAATCGATCTAGTCCCTCTAAATTAATTGAAAAAATTACATATCTACGCTTTTTCAAGAACAATTACATTTTCCGAAAACATTTTATCATGAAATTAATTATTTTGAAGGGATTTCGTGTCGATGCTCACTAACTTGTAAGCACCTTGACCAACATAGTTTTAATTGTTGCTGGCTTGGCAAATTTTCAAAACCAAAAGAAGTTTAAATCTGTTTTAAGTTGTTGATAAGACTGTCGTTTACAGTGAATGTCGTCTACTTAAGACAAAGCAACAAAGTTTATCCTGCGTGGTTAAGGGTAAAGATCACATAAACAGAAATACTTCTCAGTATCAATGACTTGTTATATTCATTTCCCGCGGAGATAATATGGTTAAACACATCATTCATTACTAGTTATGCCAAGAAGGTCACATTTAACTCCAACACCCCCTTCCTTCCTCTATTTTCCCAATATATTGCATTTTATAATCACCAGTGGTTCCAGTGTATGGGTCATCTGAGCCGTCGCAACACACTAAATTATATTACCATATAGATCGAAACCTTTTCACATTAGTAAGCGGTACTGTACATGACACTCCGGACTTGCCCGCCAACCTTATTAACCTAACACTATAAAACATTCGTGTACATGAATGGTTATGGTTATGGCTTGACACTCGCTAGCGCCCGAACGACCGATCACTCAGTGTAATCGTTGTACAGTACATTTGTAAGTGAGTTTGGAAATTACATACAGAGAAACTAAAACACAGGTGTGATCCCGCCATTGGGGTGTTTTCTCTCTTTCATTTTGTAGCTCACTTAGAAGCACCGCTATAGGCAGTGCTAGTTGACTAGCCTCCTGCCCGTAGTGAACTCTGGCACCGTCTGGCGATGACCCTTGGTGCGAGGGAGAATACACCCCAATGGTGGCCTCGCCCCGGTGTTTTCCGAAATGATCTTTACGCTTGCTAAAATGATTACGCGTAATACGTAACCGGTGTAAAGTAGGGGTGACGTTTCAAATGAAGACTGAGTTATGACCAAGAAATTCTAAAGTATGGAAATGGAAGTTCCAATGCAACTTTACCTTCATAGAGGCGACAATAGAAATGTAGCATTTCGATATACGAAATTTAATGTATAAATTCGCGCAACACCCTGGTTTGGTATCAATTAAATATTTACATTTTCCATTCGAGTTATGCCAAAGTTCGCTTGCTCTTTTTAGACATCCAGTAGAACATTTCAAATATTCAATACTGATGCCTCAACACGTACTCCCTTCAAAATAATTAATTTCATGATAAAATGTTTTCGGAAAATGTAATTGTTCTTGAAAAAGCGTAGATATGTAATTTTTTCAATTAATTTAGAGGGACTAGATCGATTATCAGTAAGATCAGTTGATTGAATTAAATATTGATTAAGGATTGAGTGGATAAAAATAACTAGAAAAAAATTTCAATATCTGAAACTTCAGTCAATTGATAAACCTCAAACATATCGTTTGTTTTTTCGGCCTTGGTCCAAACCAAGACGGTTTTTTATAATTTTTCATGTGACCTGGGAGAATCCATCATAAATAAAGTCACTTTCATTTCAAACTTCCCGCTACAAATACGAACTTCAGCGACATCTATACAAAGTCCCGTAAATATTTTACTATTGAAGAATTAATTTTTTGGCACGACCGGGATTTGAACCCGCCACGTCTGTATCCACACAGGTACCAGAGTACAACGCCTTACAGACTGAGCTATTGAGGCTTAGTACCTCTCTGCGATTTTCACCAACAGTATCTCACTCTTCCCTCGACGGGCTAGCTATTTTTTTTGCCAGAGAGAGAGAGAGGAGGGGGACCACGTGACTCTCGTTACTAGAGTTTAGAACGGTCGACTATGGCGAGCCAAAGCGGACAAAATTCGAAATTCGCTCTCCCTCCTTAGATATTTCGCGCTCTCCCTCCTTATAATACCCTCGCTCCCTCTCCTTAAACCTCGCACCCTCCCTTCAAAACCTTCCCTCTCTTTCAAAACCTCGCTCTCCCTCTTTTTAATACCCTCGCTCCCTCTCTTTAAACCTCGCTCCCTCCCTTCAAAACCTTCCCTCTCTTTCTAAACCTCGCTCTCCCTCCTTATAATACCCTCGCTCTTTCTCTTTAAACCTCGCTCCCTCCCTGCAAAACCTTCCCTCTCTTTCTAAAACTCGCTCCCTCTCTTTAAACCTCGCTCCCTCCCTTCAAAACCTTCCCTCTCTTTCTAAACCTCGCTCTCCCTCCTTATAATACCCTCGCTCTCCCTCTTTATAATACCCTCGCTCCCTCTCTTTAAACCTCGCTCCCTCTCCTTATAAAAGCCTCGCTCTCCTTCCTTATAATACCCTCGCTCCCTCTCCATATAAAAGCCTCGCTCCCTCTCCTTATAAAAGCCTCGCTCTTCCTCCTTATAATACCTTCGCTCCCTCTCCTTATAATAGCCTCGCTCCCCCTCTTCATAATAGACTCGCTCCCCCTCTTTATAATAGACTCGCTCCCCCTCTTTATAACAGACTCGCTCCCCCTCTTTATAATAGACTCGCTCCCCCTCTTTATAATAGACTCGCTCCCCCTCTTTATAATAGACTCGCTCCCCCTCTTTATAATAGACTCGCTCCCCCTCTTTATAATAGACTCGCTCCCTCTCTTTACAATAGCCGCGCTCTCTCCTCGGAAAAAACGGTCGCTCTCTCCCCTCAGGAAAACGGTCGCTCTCTCCCCTCAAGATAACGGTCGCTCTCTCCCCTCAAGATAACGGTCGCTCTCTCCCCTCAAGATAGCGTCCAGCCTTGCTTGTTTTTTATCGTTGCCTTCAAAAGTACATTTTTTTGTTGGGATGCGCTATTTTGCAAAGCCATACAGTTGCGGTGAAGATATTCAAACAGTTCGTGCTACTTTGCAGACCGTAGTTCAGGAGACTCATACTGCAGACTCTGTATAGGTTGGAATTATATTCAAATTATTACGGATAATTACAGATAATTATAAAATAAAGTGCAAAATAAACTAAAATCTTATTATGCATATTTTTTTCATGTAATACCATGCCAATTTTCTGGGTAATTTTAAAATAAAGTGACGTAGCTTATGTTTAAAAAGACAAAGCTCTGGTGCTTAACTATGCAAACGTTAGCTCACACGATTGTCAGATATTGAAGAGGTAATATCGGAAACTAATCGGGAACAAGCATGCTTGTTGTAGTGTTTTTCGACAGCATTTAGGCGGTCCAAAACAGTCCGAAAATTAGTGAGTGCACTTTTCGGCAAATTGCAAAATGAATTAATTAATCTTCATTAACAAATTAATTCTAATATCAATTTTGCCTGTAAGTTGTACTCAAGCATTTATTGTGCAACTTTAGAAATAATTGCTTTTGTGTTTTGAATTTAATTAACTTTAAGGTATGTTTCCATTTCTCCCCATCTCAGATTGGTGGTTGCCCATTTCCGCACATTTTTATTTTTCACACCTTAAAAACCCATAGCCCGTTTCCGCACAATTTTTCATAACCCATTTCCGCACAGTTTAATAAAAAAAAAACAAAAAAAACCATTTCTACTTTCTTTTAGAAACCTTAAGCTTGGGCTGCTGACTCATTGGAACGTAAATAGGAAAAATATGAGGTTTTATGATTATAAAATTTTCGATACTATTTAACGATAGCTTTAATTTTGATACAGATTTTACAAACGGTATTTAAAAAATGCTCCTTTTACTTCTATTTTTTTAACAAAAACACACTTAATTTAATGCTAACGTCTATCAATACACTTTTCTTTATAGATAGTGATATTGCAATGGTCAAATCACAAGTTTAATAGGATACCTCTATTGTAGCATGACCTAACTGAACCAAACCGAACCCTAACCCCAACCGAACCCGAACCAAACCGAACCCTAACCCCAACCGAACCCGAACCAAACCGAACCCTAACCCCAACCGAACCAAACCTAACCTAACCGTAACCGAACCGAACCAAACCTAACCCTAATCGAACCTAACCCCAACCGAAGCCGAACCAAACCGAATCCAACCCTAAACGAACCGAACCTAACCTAGCCAAAACCTAACCGAACCAAACAGAACCTAACCTAACCTAGCCAAAACCTAACCGAACCAAACAGAACCTAACCTAACCTAGCCAAAACCTAACCGAACCAAACAGAACCTAACCTAACCTAGCCAAAACCTAACCGAACCAAAGAGAACCTAACCTAACCTAGCCAAAACCTAACCGAACCAAACAGAACCTAACTGTGTGGGAATGGGTTATGGTAAAAGATGGTGAACTAAAATTTTAATGTAGAAATGGGTTTTAAAAAGTGTGCGGAATTGGGCTATGATTCTCGAAAATTGTGCGGAAATGGGTATCCTCGCTCAGATTTCCCAATCGGATTTTTTCTCCCAATTTTTCAGAATTTAGCAAGGTGGAATTGATTAGGTTCGTTGCAGTTGTAATTGATTACTTTAGGCTATGTTTGGTTGTAATTGATTAAATTAGGTTAGATTTGGTCGGAATTGATTAAATTTGAAAAGGTTGGATTTGGTTGGCATTGATTAAAGTAGATTTGGTTATCTTTGGTTGGAATTGAACAAATTAGATTAGTATTGGTTTGATTTGACTGGATTTGATTTATTGAAGTAATGTTTCACTGGGTTTGAATAAATAAATTCAGGTTAGGTTTGGTTGAAATTGATTAAATTAGGTTAGGTCAGGTTTTTTTTAAATTGATTAAATTCGGTTAGGTCAGGTTTGGTGGTAAGTGAATAAATAAGGTTAGATTTGGTTGGAATTCATTATTATAAAATTTCCGTCAGATGGCGCGGCGCTCGAGCCCTGGCGGTGATTCTGCAAACCCGTGTATGGCGCCCTAGACTCAATGGGAGTAGTTTTCAGACCGTCCGCAAGTGGCGCGGATTAGAACTCGCAAGAAACTCTTTGGAACTCAATAGAACACGCAAGAAACTCTTTGGAATTCAATGGAACTCGCAAGAAACTCTTTGGAATTCAATAGAACTCGCAAGAAACTCTTCCGAATTCAATAGAACTCTCTCGTATTCAGAAGATCTCTTGCGAACTCAGCAAAATTCGAACTCAGGGTTACACAAAAAAATGAAGTGTCTACCCCCTCGCAATTAATATTGTACGAACTGTACTTCTTTTTACCTCTCCGAGTGACGTATGTCACGGAGAGGTTCTAATTTCGACGTGTCTGTGTGTCTGTGTGTCTGTCTGTCTGTCTGTCCGTTGTTACACCCACGTGACCGCGTTCGCAGTTTGCAAACCGGAGCAAACGTGTATTCAATTTCCAGACCGCATTTACAGTCCCGGAAATTGTATTCCACTTACACGCTATTACTCCATTGCCTGTCTAACAACTCTGTTCATTTGTCCTCCCCACATGGACACCAGTCTCAACTTACTAGCTTCGAAACACCACCATCTTCTAGTAATTCGCCCATTTCTCATGGACACCAGTCTGTACTTACTGGCTTCTAAACACCACCACCTTCTCGTCTTTGTTTTTGTCCATCCCACATGGACACCAGTCTGCACTTACTGGCTTCTAAACACCATCACCTTCTCGTCTTTGTCCATTCCACATGGACACCAGTCTGTACACCTGGCTTCTAACCCCACCATCTTCTGGTCTTTGTTTTTGTCCATACCACATGGACACCAGTCTGTACACCTGGCTTCTAACACCACCATCATCTGGTCTTTGTTTTTGTCCATCCCACATGGACACCAGTCTGTACACCTGGCTTCTAACACCACCATCATCCTTAAGGTTAAGACATACGCGGCGATCGGCTAGGGTTACGAGAAACGTCTAGCCTTCCAATGGAGGGGTCTTCCTCCAAGGTTCACGCAATTGCGATGTTCTTATCTACAGCTGCGATTCGAATCCCTTATTTCAGTAAGGCGAAGCAACCGGCGTATGCTTCATTTCAAACGCCAATATTAGTCAAGTCTCTCAAGAATGTTTAATTGTTCTTTATCAAAACGATGTAACGCTCAATAAGGCAAACAACTGACGAAGAAAATATTTAATATTAATTATATTTATTTTAATATTGAAGATAATCTTGTTTCTCAACTCAAAATTAATACGGAAAGAGTTAAAAAGCAGCTTATGTTTTTGTCTGTGTGTGTCCGTCCATTGTTACACTAGTGCGTCGCGTTAGAAGTTAGCCTTGTGTTGATGTGTTAAGAAATCATACAGAACCTTAATATTCCCTTTTTCCATAATATAAAGTGAATATGTGTAAGTATTTTTCGTAATTATGATGCATTTAGTACTTCTGTAGCTTTAAAGCTCTGTTTCATTTTGATATTCCAAAGATTTTTTTTAATATTGTTATTTGAAATGGCTGTTTATATATTACTTAAGCTATACTACATCTGTATATAGAATAATCCTTGGTTTAGTGATTTCATGAAGAAAGCTAAGATCTAGACTTCGACGGGTATATTTAGTATTACCCGCAATAGGCTTAGTGAAATAAAAAGTAAATAATTGAGGCCTGAGGTGAAGTAAACTATGGGTTTTGATTTTCGTGTCTGAAAGGAAGAGACATCAACGGTTCAGAGTGAGCCGAAAGTTAAATACACTCTTAAATATTCAGGGTAAGATTTTACAAAAGAAGAAAAGATCATGGTGGTAATTATATTAGTAGGGCTAAGCTACAGAGTTTTATTCCCTTTATGGTGCGCATTGATGACTATCAGTGCGTCTAGCTACAATTTAGCTTTGGTGTTATTTAACGTTAACATTCATGTTGGCAAACTAAGAATATTGTTGAGGTGAGACGAGACGATATTGTTTACACTGCAAACCAGTTGTGAATGTAGCTATCAGAATATAGGGTAAACAGCTGAAGCGTATATAGACTTCATTTCCTGTTCTTTTCCCCATTGACTGATTTCCATGTGTCCAAGATTTATCCTTATTGGATGTAAAATGTCGTCTGCTTTACTGTATATTCGCTATGCTTGGAATACTGCTTCAATATTTCGTAAATTTTTACTTCAAAAAAGTGAAATAATTCCATATCTAGGTAAATAAGTTTGTAGTAGTAGACCTCTTGACTCGGAGAGGTAATATTTTGGTTTTCCCAACTTGTTGTTCTAATATCTTCATACTTTTGGTAATACCATAAGTTGATTATCCTCCTCTAAGTACACAAAACGCTATGCTTCCTATGGCAATAGTGTCTGTCTGGATTCCTTTACAAAGACCCTATACCCTATCCGTAACATGTATCAACTCAACATTAATACAAAATTGTGCTGTATGAGCTAGCGCTTCCTACATATTCTTTACTACGCTTTAGGCCTGAAACCTGCTTCGAACTCGCCAGAGAGAAGAATTTTGGGGTTCGGTTTGAAAAATGCTTTCCCCCCAATACCCTACGCGAGAGATAAAAATACGAAGTTTTGAGATAGCGGGAGGGAAGGTTCACCTGCCAGCTTGACTACTAACAGAAATACTACTAGTGAACTCTCCCAAAATATAGCTCCACACATTTAGTAACCGTCTCGGCCGTTCGGTGGCTGCACCTCGACAGAATTTTCTCTCTTTCGATCTTAGAGCCATACAAGTTCTGACGTCACGCTACCTTGCCGAAGATACCCAGCCGAACCCCCGCATTTGTGTACTTAGAGGAGGATAATTAACTTATGGTAATACACAGGTTTTTTCTTCGTACTCGGAGAATCTTTTTATATCCAACTATGTTCAGTTACCTTTTCGTCGGTATTTGAAAATGTTGGGAAAAAATGTAACGGAAATATACCGGTAAATTAAGTTTTTTAGGATACGGCCCGCTAAAATGATCTGCTCTATGGGACTTTAACATTAGACATAAAGTAGTTGGCTCGGCCCTTATTGAAAGTGTTTTCTTCGGATTCAACGGTTCAAATATCTTGAAAATTTACAGAGACGTGTAATGAAGGTTTCTAAATTGTCGTCCAAAGTTTCAAAGTTTAAAACCAATAGTTATTTTTCCCGAAATTCCTAAAAATTTGGTTTTTGAGTGAGCGCAACATTATTAATTGTTTCAATTCCAACCTAACGAAACCTGCCCTATAAAAGAAGCAATATTTTGCTAAAGAAGATGTATTCGACCAAAATAATGACTTTCCAAAAATAGTTAAAAACGTATAGAAAACATTTCCAATAAGAAAGCGGCCTAACCTAACCTATTTTTTCAATTCTAAACTAAATTAATTAATTAACCTTATTAACTATAATAC
Organism: Phalangium opilio; assembly: GCF_054372755.1. Classification (NCBI taxonomy): domain Eukaryota; kingdom Metazoa; phylum Arthropoda; class Arachnida; order Opiliones; family Phalangiidae; genus Phalangium; species Phalangium opilio. Next base: position 711,339 of record NW_028324215.1, on the reverse strand, counting down.
AACCAAACCTAACGTAATTTAATCAATTCCAATTAAACGTAACCAAACCAAATTTAATCAATGCCAACCAAATTCAACCTTTTCAAATTTAATCAATTCCAACCAAACCTAACCTAATGTAATCAATTACAACTGCAACGAACCTAATCAATTCCACCTTACTAAATTCTGTATCTAAGAGCTTTGGGAGGAACGTGGTTTTGGGGAAAATGGGAATCTGAAAAATTGGGAGAAAAAATCCGATTATTAAATCTGAGATGGGGAGAAATGGAAACATACCTAAAAGTGAATTAAATTCATAACACAAAAGCAATTATTTCTAAAGTTGCACAATAAATGCTTGAGTACAACTTACAGGCAAAATTGATATTAGAATTAATTTGTTAATGAAGATTAATTAATTCATTTTGCAATTTGCCGAAAAGTGCACTCACTAATTTTCGGACTGTTTTGGACCGCCTAAATGACTGTCGAAAAACACTACAACAAGCATGCTTGTACCCGATTAGTTTCCGATATTACCTCTTCAATATCTGACAATCGTGTGAGCTAACGTTTGCATAGTTAAGCACCAGAGCTTTGTCTTTTTAAACATAAGCTACGTCACTTTATTTTAAAATTACCCAGAAAATTGGCATGGTATTACATGAAAAAAATATGGATAATAAGATTTTAGTTTATTTTGCACTTTATTTTATAATTATCTGTAATTATCCGTAATAATTTGAATATAATTCCAACCTATACAGAGTCTGCAGTATGAGTCTCCTGAACTACGGTCTGCAAAGTAGCACGAACTGTTTGAATATCTTCACCGCAACTGTATGGCTTTGCAAAATAGCGCATCCCAACAAAAAAATGTACTTTTGAAGGCAACGATAAAAAACAAGCAAGGCCGGACGCTATCTTGAGGGGAGAGAGCGACCGTTATCTTGAGGGGAGAGAGCGACCGTTATCTTGAGGGGAGAGAGCGACCGTTTTCCTGAGGGGAGAGAGCGACCGTTTTTTCCGAGGAGAGAGCGCGGCTATTGTAAAGAGAGGGAGCGAGTCTATTATAAAGAGGGGGAGCGAGTCTATTATAAAGAGGGGGAGCGAGTCTATTATAAAGAGGGGGAGCGAGTCTATTATAAAGAGGGGGAGCGAGTCTATTATGAAGAGGGGGAGCGAGGCTTTTATAAGGAGAGGGAGCGAAGGTATTATAAGGAGGGAGAGCGAGGCTTTTATAAGGAGAGGGAGCGAGGCTTTTATATGGAGAGGGAGCGAGGGTATTATAAGGAAGGAGAGCGAGGCTTTTATAAGGAGAGGGAGCGAGGTTTAAAGAGAGGGAGCGAGGGTATTATAAAGAGGGAGAGCGAGGGTATTATAAGGAGGGAGAGCGAGGTTTAGAAAGAGAGGGAAGGTTTTGAAGGGAGGGAGCGAGGTTTAAAGAGAGGGAGCGAATTTTAGAAAGAGAGGGAAGGTTTTGCAGGGAGGGAGCGAGGTTTAAAGAGAGGGAGCGAGGGTATTATAAGGAGGGAGAGCGAGGTTTAGAAAGAGAGGGAAGGTTTTGAAGGGAGGGAGCGAGGTTTAAAGAGAGGGAGCGAGGGTATTAAAAAGAGGGAGAGCGAGGTTATTATGGTTTTAATTAGATTTATATTAACGAACTCCAACAACAACTAATATTATAATTACGTTCACTATTATTAACGTATCAGTTAGTTTATCACGCTCACGTTGGTAAACTTATTCAAACTTCAAATGATATAATTACCTTCACTATTATGATTTCAATTCGATCGCTTAAAGGGGCTTTACGACCCCTCTCCCACGTTCCGAACAGCCCCTTTAAGTTAAAGTACTCAAACGAAAAAAAAAAACGACTTAAGTTGATCACACTCACTTGAACAAAAAACTAATGAAATAATTACGTTAAGGTACTATTTAAGTTACGCGATTGGTATTCAAGTTAACATACTTTTTAAGTTACGCGATTTCAGATTAGTTTAACAATTACTTAAATCAAAAACGGATTTATGTGAGTGCATAAATCCGTTTTTGCTTAAATTTAATTAGAACTAGAACGGAGCTATTTATGTTAACGTAATCATAAGGTTAAGCGATTGCAGATTAATTCATATCTGCCTAAAATTTAAACTCTTCTGACTAATACATAAGTCGACTGTTTTAGCAATAAGCTTTATATCAAAAGGTGTTAAACAATTTTATTTCAAAAAATAACCCTTAATAATGATTTTGACCATGCACTGTCTAAGGTTATTTTCAGTTACAATTTTTCTTTCACAAAAATTATCATTTGAAGTTTAGATTTGCCTTTAAAATCTAATTATAATTTATTTAATTAACTTTTATTAATTTAATTTTAACTTTTAAGAGTAATCAATTACTAATCATCACTTATCTTAAGAAAAAAAATCAACATTATTTTTAATATTGAAATACTTATCTCAATCAAAATAAATTAAGAACTGGTAATATAATAATTACAAACCCTAGTTCAAAAATAAATGTCCTTGATTTCTATCACCAGAAGGATAAACAATTACCTAGGAGGCTAGAAATCAATTAAACCATGATAAAATTAATTTATCAATATCATCGCATCCCATTCTTAAATGCGACACGTAACAAAAATGATACAATCTTCAAATTCACTTAATATCTGCACAGAAATACAAGTTACAACTACAAGTTCACTAACTTACCAGAACGAAATCTGACGCCTACCACGTTGTTTTAATTAATATAAAATTTAATTTAATCATATCATCATCCATCTACTCGGATTCGATACACAAAAGACCGAGGCTTAACGTAGCTCGCGGCCATCTTTCTTGTTTACATCAGTGTTGCCAATGTTCAAACTGTCAATTTCCCGCCTGACGAGCCAAAATTTCCCGCCGACGGTCATTATTTCCCGCAACCCCTTTTAGAGCAAAATTGACGTAAGTTTTACGTTTTCAGCCGCACTACAATTTAAGTAAGCATTGTGAAGGTGTTGCCTGAGAAGCGCTAAATACTAAACTATAAGAAAGGTCCCATTTGGGGGACCAAAACTATGAAGGAAACATTTCTGGTCGTTGGTAAAAATCGGATGCGCCAAGCCAAAAGATTAAAATATTACCAAATGTTTAAAAAAAATATGATCAAAACCCCACGGTCATTGAAATTCCCGCCAAATCGATTGATTTATTAAAAAACTACCTTTTTCCCGCCAAAGCCAAAATACCATCGAAAAATCCCGCAAAACGGGAAATTTCCCGCACATTGGCAACACTGGTTTACATGCGCTCGTCCAATGAGATAGAATATATATATTAATTTTATTAAACCTAGAGTCACAACGTGAGATCACGAGATCGACGTTTCGCGATACACCTTTTGTCGAGCATGAATCTTTATCAAATACGGGTGGCGCCACCCTAAGAACATTTTTATTACCGTCTGCTGCTATAATCTGTGTAACAACTAATAAGCTGTCAAGATAGTTTTTAAACGTGTTAAATAAAATACGCGAGTTAAATAATAAAAACTCTAGTCCTTTTTAATCTAATAAATAGATGAAATAAAATCATAACGATGTTTCTGATTGCAAATAAACGAGTAAAAGTTGTAATTAGTTCCGCGAGAGGGTGACAGGTGGCGCTGTCATGTTTTGATAAATGTGCTTGATAAACACAATGTGTTTCGCGGTAAGCCGATTTGAATCTCTCTATCTATCTCATTGGGCTCGTCTAGGTTTGGAAGGAGGCTCAAAATTCATACCCCTTTTTATGGACAAATAAGGTCTAGCTTTTTTTTAGTAGAGTGGAAGCTACGAGTCTCTACTCCTACAATACACATCCGTGCCTTCAGGCTAGGAAATAAGACTGGTATACTGGTTAAAAACCAGTTTATTAATAGCTTGGACCAGTTATTTTTTATTCATAACGTGAGACTCACTGGTCCCAATGACTAGTTTATTAATTCCTACTTTTATTAAAAGTTGATATAGGGACCACTATAATTATTTTAATTTTAACATAAATTTCGACTCCAGTTGTGCATTTTTGTATACACTCCTAGGTTGAGACTGGAGAGAGTCCAGAGAGATTTTTTTTAGAACAGAACAGTGATGCCAGATTGAGGAAAATTTCCCATATCTAGAGAAATTTTGACTCCTAAAAACGGCAAAAAGGGAAATTCCACCAAAAATTTGATAAATCTAGGAAAATTCTATGGTACGAAATATTTTATTGAAAGCCAACCATCTCAACATAAAAAATTAAATAACTTCATCAAATTGACTTATTAATTACGTTGGATTCACACTAGATGGAACCAGAAGAAATATAAATAGGGAAAAGTGGGTTATTTGGGTAATTAAACGATAATAGAAATATTTTATAGCGTATACTTATAATTATCTTTTTGTTTATCCAAAATTGTAACTGAAAATAATCTTGGAAAGTGTTTGGTCAAAATTATCATTAAGTTTTTCAAACGGCAATAAAATATAATGCGAATATAAAAACAAATTACTGTACTTAATTAGTTTTCTTAAAACATTTGTTTTAAAAACAAAGTTATCATTAGTGTTTATGTGAAAAAAAATCACACTAAATTAATTTCATTCATAATCGAAAGGATATTTAATAAATAAGAAAAGAATAACGCAAAATACAATTTCCGGGGTCGTAGAAGTTTTAGCCGCTAGAGGGCGCAGCGAAAGCATAATCTGGCCGGGCCATCTTGTTCATATAATGGTGATGTAAGAAGAGTGGCGCAGTGGAAGCGTGCTGGGCCCATAACCCAGAGGTCCGTGGATCGAAACCACGCTCTACTAAATTAATGCAAAATAGCACTTGCTATTTTGATATAAGTTAGTTTGTTCATACTATGATCATGTAAGCAGAGTGGCGCAGTGGAAGCGTGCTGGGCCCATAACCTAGAGGTCCGTGGATCCAAACCACGCTCTGCTATGTTAATGAAAAGTAGCATTTGCTATTTTGGTATCAGTTAGTTTTTCATATAATGGTGATGTAAGCAGAGTGGCGCAGTGGAAGCGTGCTGGGCCCATAACCCAGAGGTCCGTGGATCGAAACCTCGCTCTACTAAATTATTGCAAAATAGCACTTGCTATTTTGATATAAGTTAGTTTGTTCATACTGTGATCATGTAAGCAGAGTGGCGCAGTGGAAGCGTGCTGGGCCCATAACCCAGAGGTCCGTGGATCCAAACCACGCTCTGCTATGTTAATGTAAAGCAGCATTTGCTATTTTGGTATCAGTTAGTTTTTCATATAATGGTGATGTAAGAAGAGTGGCGCAGTGGAAGCGTGCTGGGCCCATAACCCAGAGGTCCGTGGATCCAAACCACGCTCTGCTATGTTAATGTAAAGTAGCATTTGCTATTTTGGTATCAGTTAGTTTTTCATATAATGGTGATGTAAGCAGAGTGGCGCAGTGGAAGCGTGCTGGGCCCATAACCCAGAGGTCCGTGGATCGAAACCACGCTCTGCTAAATAAATGCAAAATAGCACTCGCTATTTTGATATAAGTTAGTTTCTTCATACTATGATCATGTAAGCAGAGTGGCGCAGTGGAAGCGTGCTTGGCCCATAACCCAGAGGTCCGTGGATCCAAACCCGGCTAATGTAAAGTAGCATTTGCTATTTTGGTATCAGTTAGTTTTTCATATAATGGTGATGTAAGCAGAGTGGCGCAGTGGAAGCGTGCTGGATCGATAACCCAGAGGTCCGTGGATAGAAACCACGCTCTAAGTAAGTTTGTTCATACTATGATCATGTAAGCAGAGTGGCGCAGTGGAAGCGTGCTGGGCCCATAACCCAGAGGTCCGTGGATCGAACCACGCTCTACTAAATTAATGCAAAATAGCACTTGCTATTTTATCATAAGTTAGTTTGTTCGTACTATGCTCATGTAAGCAGAGTGGCGCAGTGGAAGCGTGATGGGCCCATAACCCAGACGTCCGTGGATCGAAACCACGCTCTGCTATATTAATGTAAAGTAGCATGTGCTATTTTGGTATCAGTTAGTTTTTCATATAATGGTGATGTAAGCAGAGTGGCGCAGTGGAAGCGTGCTGGATCGATAACCCAGAGGTCCGTGGATAGAAACCACGCTCTGCTAAATTAATGTAAAATAGCACTTGCTATTTTGATATAAGTTAGTTTGTTCATACTATGATCATGAAAGCAGAGTGGCGCACTGGAAGCGTGCTGGGCCCATAACCCAGAGGTCCGTGGATCCAAACCACGCTCTGCTATGTTAATGTAAAGTAGCATTTGCTATTTTGGTATCAGTTAGTTTTTCATATAATGGTGATGTAAGAAGAGTGGCGCAGTGGAAGCGTGCTGGGCCCATAACCCAGAGGTCCGTGGATCCACACCACGCTCTACTAAATTAATGCAAAATAGCACTTGCTATTTTGATATAAGTTAGTTTGTTCATACTATGATCATGTAAGCAGAGTGGCGCAGTGGAAGCGTGCTGGGCCCATAACCTAGAGGTCCGTGAATCCAAACCACGCTCTGCTATGTTAATGAAAAGTAGCATTTGCTATTTTGGTATCAGTTAGTTTTTCATATAATGGTGATGTAAGCAGAGTGGCGCAGTGGAAGCGTGCTGGATCGATAACCCAGAGGTCCGTGGATAGAAACCACGCTCTAAGTAAGTTTGTTCATACTATGATCATGTAAGCAGAGTGGCGCAGTGGAAGCGTGCTGGGCCCATAACCCAGAGGTCCGTGGATCGAACCACGCTCTACTAAATTAATGCAAAATAGCACTTGCTATTTTATCATAAGTTAGTTTGTTCGTACTATGCTCATGTAAGCAGAGTGGCGCAGTGGAAGCGTGATGGGCCCATAACCCAGACGTCCGTGGATCGAAACCACGCTCTGCTATATTAATGTAAAGTAGCATGTGCTATTTTGGTATCAGTTAGTTTTTCATATGATGGTGATGTGAGCAGAGTGGCGCAGTGGAAGCGTGCTGGGCCCATAACCCAGAGGTCCGTGGATCGAAACCTCGCTCTACTAAATTATTGCAAAATAGCACTTGCTATTTTGATATAAGTTACTTTGTTCATACTATGATCATGTAAGCAGAGTGGCGCAGTGGAAGCGTGCTGGGCCCATAACCCAGAGGTCCGTGGATCCAAACCACGCTCTGCTATGTTAATGTAAAGCAGCAATTTCTATTTTGGTATCAGTTAGTTTTTCATATAATGGTGATGTAAGAAGAGTGGCGCAGTGGAAGCGTGCTGGGCCCATAACCCAGAGGTCCGTAGATCCAAACCACGCTCTGCTATGTTAATGAAAAGTAGCATTTGCTATTTTGGTATCTGTTAGTTTTTCATTTGATGGTGATGTAAGCAGAGTGGCGCAGTGGAAGCGTGCTGGGCCCATAACCCAGAGGTCCGTGGATCGAAACCACGCTCTGCTATGTTAATGCAAAGTAGCATTTGCTATTTTAGTATCAGTTAGTTTTTCATATAATGGTGATGTAAGCAGAGTGGCGCAGTGGAAGCGTGCTGGATCGATAACCCAGAGGTCCGTGGATAGAAACCACGCTCTAAGTAAGTTTGTTCATACTATGATCATGTAAGAAGAGTGGCGCAGTGGAAGCGTGCTGGGCCCATAACCCAGAGGTCCGTGGATCGAAACCTCGCTCTACTAAATTATTGCAAAATAGCACTTGCTATTTTGATATAAGTTAGTTTGTTCATACTATGATCATGTAAGCAGAGTGGCGCAGTGGAAGCGTGCTGGGCCCATAACCCAGAGGTCCGTGGATCCAAACCACGCTCTGCTATGTTAATGTAAAGCAGCATTTTCTATTTTGGTATCAGTTAGTTTTTCATATAATGGTGATGTAAGAAGAGTGGCGCAGTGGAAGCGTGCTGGGCCCATAACCCAGAGGTCCGTGGATCCAAACCACGCTCTGCTATGTTAATGTAAAGTAGCATTTGCTATTTTGGTATCAGTTAGTTTTTCATATAATGGTGATCTAAGCAGAGTGGCGCAGTGGAAGCGTGCTGGGCCCATAACCCAGAGGTCCGTGGATCGAAACCACGCTCTGCTAAATAAATGCAAAATAGCACTCGCTATTTTGATATAAGTTAGTTTCTTCATACTATGATCATGTAAGCAGAGTGGCGCAGTGGAAGCGTGCTTGGCCCATAACCCAGAGGTCCGTGGATCCAAACCCGGCTAATGTAAAGTAGCATTTGCTATTTTGGTATCAGTTAGTTTTTCATATAATGGTGATGTAAGCAGAGTGGCGCAGTGGAAGCGTGCTGGATCGATAACCCAGAGGTCCGTGGATAGAAACCATGCTCTAAGTAAGTTTGTTCATACTATGATCATGTAAGCAGAGTGGCGCAGTGTAAGCGTGCTGGGCCCATAAACCAGAGGTCCGTCGATCGAAACCACGCTCTGCTATGTTATTGCAAAGTAGCACTTGCTATTTTGGTATCAGTTAGTTTTTCATATAATGGTGATGTAAGCAGAGTGGCGCAGTGGAAGCGTGCTGGATCCATAACCCAGATGTCCGTGGATAGAAACCACGCTCTGCTAAATTAATGTAAAATAGCACTTGCTATTTTGATATAAGTTAGTTTGTTCATACTATGATCATGTAAGCGGAGTGGCGCAGTGGACGCGTGCTGGGCCCATAACCCAGTGGTCCGTGGATCGAAACCACGCTCTGCTATGTTAATGTAGAGTAGCATTTGCTATTTTGGTATCAGTTAGTTTTTCATATAATGGTGATGCAAGCATAGTGGCGCAGTGGAAGCGTGCTGAGCCCATAACCCAGAGGTCCGTGGATCGAAACTTCGCTCTACTAAATTAATGCAAAATAGCACTTGCTATTTTGATATAAGTTAGTTTGTTCATACTATGGTCATGGAAGCAGAGTGGAGCAGTGGAAGCGTGATGGGCCCATAACCCAGAGGTCCGTGGATCGAAACCACGCTCTGCTAAATAAATGCAAAATAGCACTCGCTATTTTGATATAAGTTAGTTTCTTCATACTATGATCATGTAAGCAGAGTGGCGCAGTGGAAGCGTGCTTGGCCCATAACCCAGAGGTCCGTGGATCCAAACCCGGCTAATGTAAAGTAGCATTTGCAATTTTGGTATCAGTTAGTTTTTCATATAATGGTGATGTAAGCAGAGTGGCGCAGTGGAAGCGTGCTGGATCGATAACCCAGAGGTCCGTGGATAGAAACCACGCTCTAAGTAAGTTTGTTCATACTTTGATCATGTAAGCAGAGTGGCGCAGTGGAAGCGTGCTGGGCCCATAACCCAGAGGTCCGTCGATCGAAACCACGCTCTGCTATGTTATTGCAAAGTAGCACTTGCTATTTTGGTATCAGTTAGTTTTTCATATAATGGTGATGCAAGCAGAGTGGCGCAGTGGAAGCGTGCTGGGCCCATAACCCAGAGGTCCGTGGATCGAAACCTCGCTCTACTAAATTAATGCAAAATAGCACCTGCTATTTTGATATAAGTTAGTTTGTTCATACTATAATCATGTAAGAAGAGTGGCGCAGTGGAAGCGTGCTGGGCCCATTACCCAGTGGTCCGTGCATAGAAACCACGCTCTGCTATGTTAATGTAAAGTAGCATTTGCTATTTTGGTATCAGTTAGTTTTTCATATAATGGTGATGCAAGCAGAGTGGCGCAGTGGAAGCGTGCTGGGCCCATAACCCAGAGGTCCGTGGATCGAAACCTCGCTCTACTAAATTAATGCAAAATAGCACTTGCTATTTTGATATAAGTTAGTTTGTTCATACTATGTTCATGTAAGCAGAGTGGCGCAGTGGAAGCGTGATGGGCCCATAACCCAGAGGTCCGTGGATCGAAACCACGCTCTGCTCCCCCTTTTTAACACTATACAATAAATATATTACTAGGAACATTATACACTTTGGATAATAATTTAACAATATCAATGGTTTTTCAGTGTTAACAAGTCCACGCAGTTATTAAAGTTTAGTTTTGATAGTGTTTTCGTAAAAACGTCGGCTACATTGGCTTTCGATGGTACATGTCTTATCGTGAACTCGTTATCCTCAAATTTTTTCCTGATGAAGTGGTATCGGATATCGATATGCTTTGTCCTATGGGTCTCTACAGCGTTCTTCGAAAAATATATCGCCGACTGATTATCGCAAAGGACTTCTGGTGTTGGGAAGGTTATGTTGAAATAATTCTTTAGGTCTTCTTGCATTGGCTTCAACCATAATAATTCTTTAACTGCTTCAGATACAGCTACATATTCAGATTCCATCGTGTATAGGGACACTGATTTCTGCTGAAATGACCTCCATGAAACTGGCGAACCCCAAAATCCGGAGTAAAGAGAAAATATTTTCAATACGTTTCGATACGGCCGTCCGTCAAATGAACCCTAGCAACATAACCCGGTGAATATTTTGACGATGCCAATTTTATTTCTTTCAAAATACTACGAACAGCTGGAAGAGTATCTTTTCTTAACTAGGTTCCGGACAAACTTGTTTTACGTCCGTCCGAAGTCGGAAAATTGCTGTTATCTCATAATCACTAATAATGTATTTCCTTTCGCAACTTTTTCACATTACGACTTCTAAGGTGGTTGTGGATCTTGCCTTAATCGGTTTCAATCCACACTTGATTTTCGTGTGGCCGGGCTACAAACACACAGACAGACAGACAGACAAAACACCATCACAATGCTAGGTGTGATTACGTAACCACGCCTAGCAAAAAATCGGTCTCCGGTGCGCGCAGTTACTGAACGTAGCCAAGGTCCTGACCAACATAACATAACAAGAAGATATAGACCATTATTGAAGCTTTATTGTTCAAAATCTGCAGCTTTTAGTGTTCCTTATATTCCTTTGAAAACAAATCGTAATTCAACCGATTATTTCTAGGGAATATATTTTTACGTCACAATATTTACTTTAGTTATAATTGTGATAGAGCGACAAGCACATCAATTTTGTGTGAAAGTCCCTTTACGTACCTACTTTTAAAAGTGCATAGATCATTAACCATTACACATGTAACCCCTCGTAGGCGTGAATTTGAATATATGTTTTCTTTGGATTTACTGTTATAAACGATATTTGTATTTTTGAATGATACAAACGCTCGCCGAATATCATACGTGACGTTAACTAGCTTGCTAATTGGATGTACGCTGGGTATGCGTACGTGAGGGTGTTGAAAATTTTTGTCCTCTATCGCCACTAGCGCTCAGTGTTCTCAAAGAGAAAGTGTGGATAGGCTATATTACTGTTATAGTTGGGGAGCTTCGCGTAATTAGCTCTGCGGGCGAAAAATTTTGCCTAGTGCGAACATAGCTTAACGGTTCCCGTGAAGCATCATTAATGGTACGATATGCACATGATAGGGGGCTACAATAGTCTGATTTCCCTACTCTCCCTTTTCACAGAGAGGGGAAGTTTTGTTGACGTTGCCATGACGACGGATACCATACATTCCTGATAAGATTTAGAGCTTACGTGGAAGCACATGTTTAGGCCATATAGACCATTCCCGTAATTACTTGTAGAGAGACCACCGTGCAGGGGTCTCATCCGACTCGTCAAGAGGCAACGCCTGATGGAGCCAGAGTTCGCTACACGCGAGAGGCCTAGCCGATTCGCACTTCCTCTAGCGGTACTTCTTGACGTACCCCTAAGCCCTGTAAAGTTCTCTTCGCCCATATCAAATATGGAATGGTCTATATTTTCGGAAGGGAATTTATACTATGTGGACTTGAATTCAGCATAGTATCTTTCAGGGCTGTGCGAATGGTGGTTTTTCAAACCGAATCGAATACGAATCGAATAGTAAATCTCTTATTCGAAATCCGAATCGAGTACTCGTTCAAACGAATATTATTCGTTTTTCAATAAATGTAGTTCGAGTACTCGTTTTTTTCAAAACGAGTAATCGAAAAATCGATTACTCGGTTTAACCAGACAAATATTCGATTTAAAACGATTAATCGTTTTCAAAACAGACCTAGCAGTGCTAGTTTTTTCAAAACCAGTACTCAAAATTTAATTACTCGGTTTTATTAGACGAATATTCTTTTCAAAACATTTAATCGTTTTGAAATTACACATAGCATTCTACAAAATATTGCACTTCCCGCATGGAATGGAATTCTTCAATTCTCTCTGATTCCCAGGCTAAGACCAGAGAGTCGTAGCGTCCCCTCTACTAAAACAGCTAAACCTTATTTTGCCCATGGATAGGGGTATGAATTTTGAATCTCCCTCCGAATCTAGACGAGTCCTTGTAAACATGAAAGATGGCCGCGAGCCACTGACGTTGAGGATTGTTTTGCCTCGTTATTTTATGTATCGTAGGGATGTCAACTTCCAGAGAAAAACCTGTTTTCGGTTAACGGATTAATTTAAACGGCCATTTTAACCGCTCCAAAAAACTGGAGAAAAAACCGGTTAGTCAGAAAAGTGGTTCTTATCCGGCCGTTTATGATAGCTGTTGAAAAATGCTCTACTACACTGTAAAAACTAATGGTGCATTCTTACACCATATATGCTGTTTTTTTCGGTGCCAAAATTGACACCATTTAAGGTGTACTTCTACACCATTTTTATGATAAATTCACGCCTTTTACAAACATTATTTGCAAGTATGAACGAAATATTAGGCATTTATGCACCATTTATAGTGCTTTTTAACATCTTTTTCAGGAAATCTTTTGAACCTATACACGATGGAATCTGAATATGTAGCTGTATCTGAAGCAGTTAAAGAATTATTATGGTTGAAGCCAATGCAAGAAGACCTAAAGAATTATTTCAACATAACCTTCCCAACACCAGAAGTCCTTTGCGATAATCAGTCGGCGATATATTTTTCGAAGAACGCTGTAGAGACCCATAGGACAAAGCATATCGATATCCGATACCACTTCATCAGGAAAAAATTTGCGGATAACGAGTTCACGATAAGACATGTACCATCGAAAGCCAATGTAGCCGACGTTTTTACGAAAACACTATCAAAACTAAACTTTAATAACTGCGTGGACTTGTTAACACTGAAAAACCATTGATATTGTTAAATTATTATCCAAAGTGTATAATGTTCCTAATAATACATTTATTGTATAGTGTTATAAAGGGGGAGCAGAGCGTGGTTTCGATCCACGGACCTCTGGGTTATGGGCCCATCACGCTTCCACTGCGCCACTCTGCTTACATGAACATAGTATGAACAAACTAACTTATATCAAAATAGCAAGTGCTATTTTGCATTAATTTAGTAGAGCGAGGTTTCGATCCACGGACCTCTGGGTTATGGGCCCAGCACGCTTCCACTGCGCCACTCTGCTTGCATCATCATTATAAGAAAAACTAACTGATACCAAAATAGAAAATGCTACTTTACATTAACATAGCAGGGCGTGGTTTCGATCCACGGACCACTGGGTTATGGGCCCAGCACGCTTCCACTGCGCCACTCTGCTTACATGATCATAGTATGAACAAACTAACTTATGTCAAAATGGCAAGTGCTATTTTACATTAATTTAGCAGAGCGTGGTTTCTATCCACGGACCTCTGGGTTATGGATCCAGCACGCTTCCACTGCGCCACTCTGCTTACATCACCATTATATGAAAAACTAACTGATACCAAAATAGCAAGTGCTACTTTGCAATAACATAGCAGAGCGTGGTTTCGATCAACGGACCTCTGGGTTATGGGCCCAGCACGCTTCCACTGCGCCACTCTGCTTACATGATCATAGTATGAACAAACTTACTTAGAGCGTGGTTTCTATCCACGGACCTCTGGGTTATCGATCCAGCACGCTTCCACTGCGCCACTCTGCTTACATCACCATTATATGAAAAACTAACTGATACCAAAATAGCAAATGCTACTTTACATTAGCCGGGTTTGGATCCACGGACCTCTGGGTTATGGGCCAAGCACGCTTCCACTGCGCCACTCTGCTTACATGATCATAGTATGAACAAACTAACTTATATCAAAATAGCAAGTGCTATTTTGCATTAATTTAGTAGAGCGTGGTTTCGATCCACGGACCTCTGGGTTATGGGCCCAGCACGCTTCCAAAGCGCCACTCTGCTTACATCACCATTATATGAAAAACTAACTGATACCAAAATAGCAAATGCTACTTTACATTAACATAGCAGAGCGTTGTTTCGATCCACGGACCTCTGGGTTATGGGCCCATCACGCTTCCACTGCGCCACTCTGCTTACATGATCATAGTATGAACAAACTAACTTATATCAAAATAGCAAGTGCTATTTTGCATTAATTTAGTAGAGCGAAGTTTCGATCCACGGACCTCTGGGTTATGGGCTCAGCACGCTTCCACTGCGCCACTATGCTTGCATCACCATTATATGAAAAACTAACTGATACCAAAATAGCAAATGCTACTCTACATTAACATAGCAGAGCGTGGTTTCGATCCACGGACCACTGGGTTATGGGCCCAGCACGCTTCCACTGCGCCACTCTGCTTACATGATCATAGTATGAACAAACTAATTTATATCAAAATAGCAGGAGCTATTTTACATTAATTTAGCAGAGCGTGGTTTCTATCCACGGACCTCTGGGTTATGGATCCAGCACGCTTCCACTGCGCCACTCTGCTTACATCACCATTATATGTAAAACTAACTGATACCAAAATAGCAAGTGCTACTTTGCAATAACATAGCAAAGCGTGGTTTCGATCGACGGACCACTGGGTTATGGGCCCAGCACGCTTCCACTGCGCCACTCTGCTTACATGATCATAGTATGAACAAACTTACTTAGAGCGTGGTTTCTATCCACGGACCTCTGGGTTATCGATCCAGCACGCTTCCACTGCGCCACTCTGCTTACATCACCATTATATGAAAAACTAACTGATACCAAAATAGCAAATGCTACTTTACATTAGCCGGGTTTGGATCCACGGACCTCTGGGTTATGGGCCAAGCACGCTTCCACTGCGCCACTCTGCTTACATGATCATAGTATGAAGAAACTAACTTATATCAAAATAGCGAGTGCTATTTTGCATTTATTTAGCAGAGCGTGGTTTCGATCCACGGACCTCTGGGTTATGGGCCCAGCACGCTTCCACTGCGCCACTCTGCTTACATCACCACTATATGAAAAACTAACTGATACCAAAATAGCAAATGCTACTTTACATTAACATAGCAGAGCGTGGTTTGGATCCACGGACCTCTGCGTTATGGGCCCAGCACGCTTCCACTGCGCCACTCTTCTTACATGATCATAGTATGAACAAACTAACTTATATCAAAATAGCAAGTGCTATTTTGCATTAATTTAGTAGAGCGAGGTTTCGATCCACGGACCTCTGGGTTATGGGCCCAGCACGCTTCCACTGCGCCACTCTGCTTACATGACCATTATATGAAAAACTAACTGATACCAAAATAGCAAATGCTACTTTACATTAACATAGCAGAGCGTGGTTTGGATCCACGGACCTCTGGGTTATGGGCCCAGCCCGCTTCCACTGCGCCACTCTGCTTACATGATCATGGTATGAACAAACTAACTTATATCAAAATAGCAAGTGCTATTTTACATTAACATAGCAGAGCGTGGTTTCGATCCACGAACCTCTGGGCTATGGGCCCAGCACGCTTCCACTGCGCCACTCTGCTTACATGATCATAGTATGAACAAACTAACTTATATCAAAATAGCAAGTGCTATTTTGCATTAATTTAGTAGAGCGTGGTTTCGATCCACGGACCTCTGTGTTATGGGCCCAGCACGCTTCCACTGCGCCACTCTGCTTACATCACCATTATATGAAAAACTAACTGATACCAAAATAGCAAGTGCTACTTTGCAATAACATAGCAGAGCGTGGTTTCGATCCACGGACCTCTGGGTTATGGGCCCATCACGCTTCCACTGCGCCACTCTGCTTACATGATCATAGTATGAACAAACTAACTTATTTCAAAATAGCAAGTGCTATTTTATATTAATTTAGTAGAGCGAAGTTTCGATCCACGGACCTCTGGGTTATGGGCTCAGCACGCTTCCACTGCGCCACTATGCTTGCATCACCATTATATGAAAAACTAACTGATACCAAAATAGCAAATGCTACTTTTCATTAACATAGCAGAGCGTGGTTTGGATCCACGGACCTCTAGGTTATGGGCCCAGCACGCTTCCACTGCGCCACTCTGCTTACATGATCATAGTATGAACAAACTAACTTATATCAAAATAGCAAGTGCTATTTTGCATTAATATAGTAGAGCGTGGTTTCGATCCACGGACCTCTGGGTTATGGGCCCAGCACGCTTCCACTGCGCCACTCTGCTTACATCACCATTATTTGAAAAACTAACTGATACAAAAATAGCAAATGCTACCTTACATTAACATAGCAGAGCGTGGTTTGGATCCACGGACCTCTGGGTTATGGGCCCAGCCCGCTTCCACTGCGCCACTCTGCTTACATGATCATGGTATGAACAAACTAACTTATATCAAAATAGCAAGTGCTATTTTACATTAACATAGCAGAGCGTGGTTTCGATCCACGGACCTCTGGGTTATGAGCCCAGCACGCTTCCACTGCGCCACTCTGCTTACATGATCATAGTATGAACAAATTAGCTTATATCAAAATAGCGAGTGCTATTTTGCATTTATTTAGTAGAGCGTGGTTTCGATCCACGGACCTCTGGGTTATGGGCCCAGCACGCTTCCACTGCGCCACTCTGCTTACATGATCATAGTATGAACAAACTAACTTATATCAAAATAGCAAGTGCTATTTTGCATTAATTTAGTAGAGCGTGGTTTCGATCCACGGACCTCTGGGTTATGGGCCCAGCACGCTTCCACTGCGCCACTCCGCTTACATCACCATTATATGAAAAACTAACTGATACCAAAATAGCAAGTGCTACTTTGCAATAACATAGCAGAGCGTGGTTTCGATCCACGGACCTCTGGGTTATGGGCCCATCACGCTTCCACTGCGCCACTCTGCTTACATGATCATAGTATGAACAAACTAACTTATATCAAAATAGCAAGTGCTATTTTGCATTAATTTAGTAGAGCGAAGTTTCGATCCACGGACCTTTGGGTTATGGGCTCAGCACGCTTCCACTGCGCCACTATGCTTGCATCACCATTATATGAAAAACTAACTGATACCAAAATAGCAAATGCTACTCTACATTAACATAGCAGAGCGTGGTTTCGATCCACGGACCACTGGTTTATGGGCCCTGCACGCTTCCACTGCGCCACTCTGCTTACATGATCATAGTATGAACAAACTAACTTATATCAAAATAGCAAGTGCTATTTTACATTAATTTAGCAGAGCGTGGTTTCTATCCACGGACCTCTGGGTTATCGATCCAGCACGCTTCCACTGCGCCACTCTGCTTACATCACCATTATATGAAAAACTAACTGATACCAAAATAGCAAGTGCTACTTTGCAATAACATAGCAGAGCGTGGTTTCGATCCACGGACCTCTGGGTTATGGGCCCAGCACGCTTCCACTGCGCCACTCTGCTTACATGATCATAGTATGAACAAACTAACTTATATCAAAATAGCAAGTGCTATTTTACATTAACATAGCAGAGCGTGGTGTCGATCCACGGACCTCTGGGTTATGGGCCCATCACGCTTCCACTGCGCCACTCTGCTTACATGATCATAGTATGAACAAACTAACTTATATCAAAATAGCAAGTGCTATTTTGCATTAATTTAGTAGAGCGAAGTTTCGATCCACGGACCTTTGGGTTATGGGCTCTGCACGCTTCCACTGCGCCACTATGCTTGCATCACCATTATATGAAAAACTAACTGATACCAAAATAGCAAATGCTACTCTACATTAACATAGCAGAGCGTGGTTTCGATCCACGGACCTCTGGGTTATGGGCCCAGCACGCTTCCACTGCGCCACTCTGCTTACATGATCATAGTATGAACAAACTAACTTATATCAAAATAGCAAGTGCTATTTTACATTAATTTAGCAGAGCGTGGTTTCTATCCACGGACCTCTGGGTTATCGATCCAGCACGCTTCCACTGCGCCACACTGCTTACATCACCATTATATGAAAAACTAACTGATACCAAAATAGCAAGTGCTACTTTGCAATAACATAGCAGAGCGTGGTTTCGATCCACGGACCTCTGGGTTATGGGCCCAGCACGCTTCCACTGCGCCACTCTGCTTACATGATCATAGTATGAACAAACTAACTTATATCAAAATAGCAAGTGCTATTTTACATTAACATAGCAGAGCGTGGTGTCGATCCACGGACCTCTGGGTTATGGGCCCATCACGCTTCCACTGCGCCACTCTGCTTAAATGATCATAGTATGAACAAACTAACTTATATCAAAATAGCAAGTGCTATTTTGCATTAATTTAGTAGAGCGAAGTTTCGATCCACGGACCTTTGGGTTATGGGCTCTGCACGCTTCCACTGCGCCACTATGCTTGCATCACCATTATATGAAAAACTAACTGATACCAAAATAGCAAATGCTACTCTACATTAACATAGCAGAGCGTGGTTTCGATCCACGGACCTCTGGGTTATGGGCCCAGCACGCTTCCACTGCGCCACTCTGCTTACATGATCATAGTATGAACAAACTAACTTATATCAAAATAGCAAGTGCTATTTTACATTAATTTAGCAGAGCGTGGTTTCTATCCACGGACCTCTGGGTTATCGATCCAGCACGCTTCCACTGCGCCACTCTGCTTACATCACCATTATATGAAAAACTAACTGATACCAAAATAGCAAGTGCTACTTTGCAATAACATAGCAGAGCGTGGTTTCGATCCACGGACCTCTGGGTTATGGGCCCAGCACGCTTCCACTGCGCCACTCTGCTTACATGATCATAGTATGAACAAACTAACTTATATCAAAATAGCAAGTGCTATTTTACATTAACATAGCAGAGCGTGGTGTCGATCCACGGACCTCTGGGTTATGGGCCCATCACGCTTCCACTGCGCCACTCTGCTTACATGATCATAGTATGAACAAACTAACTTATATCAAAATAGCAAGTGCTATTTTGCATTAATTTAGTAGAGCGAAGTTTCGATCCACGGACCTTTGGGTTATGGGCTCTGCACGCTTCCACTGCGCCACTATGCTTGCATCACCATTATATGAAAAACTAACTGATACCAAAATAGCAAATGCTACTCTACATTAACATAGCAGAGCGTGGTTTCGATCCACGGACCACTGGTTTATGGGCCCTGCACGCTTCCACTGCGCCACTCTGCTTACATGATCATAGTATGAACAAACTAACTTATATCAAAATAGCAAGTGCTATTTTACATTAATTTAGCAGAGCGTGGTTTCTATCCACGGACCTCTGGGTTATCGATCCAGCACGCTTCCACTGCGCCACTCTGCTTACATCACCATTATATGAAAAACTAACTGATACCAAAATAGCAAGTGCTACTTTGCAATAACATAGCAGAGCGTGGTTTCGATCCACGGACCTCTGGGTTATGGGCCCAGCACGCTTCCACTGCGCCACTCTGCTTACATGATCATAGTATGAACAAACTAACTTATATCAAAATAGCAAGTGCTATTTTACATTAACATAGCAGAGCGTGGTGTCGATCCACGGACCTCTGGGTTATGGGCCCAGCACGCTTCCACTGCGCCACTCTGCTTACATCACCATTATATGAAAAAATAACTGATACCAAAATAGCAAATGCTACTTTGCAATAGAGAGTTTAAGCATCCCCTAAACGCGTACGTGTAGCTACCTTCCACAGTGCATTAGACCAATGCATTGTCAAAGGTGGCTACACGTACGCGTATAGGGGATGCTTAAACTCTCTAATAACATAGCAGAGTGTGGTTTCGCTCGACGGACCTCTGGGTTATGGGCCCAGCACGCTTCCACTGCGCCACTCTGCTTACATGATCATAGTATGAACAAACTAACTTATATCAAAATAGCAAGTGCTATTTTGCATTAATTTAGTAGAGCGTGGTTTCGATCCACGGACCTCTGGGTTATGGGCCCAGCACGCTTCCAATGCGCAACTCTGCTTACATCACCATTATATAAAAAACTAACTGATACCAAAATAGCAAATGCTACTTTACATTAACATAGCAGAACGTGGTTTCGATCCACAGACCTCTGGGTTATGGGCCCAGCACGCTTCCACTGCGCCACTCTGCTTACATGATCATAGTATGAACAAACTAGCTTATATCAAAATGGCAAGTGCTATTTTACATTAACATAGCAGAGCGTGGTTTCGATCCACGGACCTCTGGGTTATGGGCCCAGCATGCTTCCACTGCGCCACTCTGCTTACATGATCATAGTATGAACAAACTAGCTTATATCAAAATGGCAAGTGCTATTTTACATTAACATAGCAGAGCGTGGTTTCGATCCACGGACCTCTGGGTTATGGGCCCAGCACGCTTCCACTGCGCCACTCTGCTTACATGATCATAGTATGAACAAACTAACTTATATCAAAATAGCGAGTGCTATTTTGCATTTATTTAGCAGAGCGTGGTTTCGATCCACGGACTTTTGGGTTATGGGCCCAGCACGCTTCCACTGCGCCACTCTACTTACATCACCATTATATGAAAAACTAACTGATACCAAAATAGCAAACGCTACTTTGCATTTATTTAGCAGAGCGTGGTTTCGATCCACGGACCTCTGGGTTATGGGCCCAGCACGCTTCCACTCCGCCAATCTGCTTACATGATCATAGTATGAACAAACTAACTTATATCAAATAGCAAGTGCTATTTTACATTAACATAGCAGAGCGTGGTTTCGATCCACGGACCTCAGAGTTATGGGCCCAGCACGCTTCCACTGCGCCACTCTGCTTACATCACCATTATTTGAAAAACTAACTGATACCAAAATAGCAAATGCTACTTTACATTAACATAGCAGAGCGTGGTTTCGATCCACGGACCTCTGGGTTTTGAGCTCAGCACGCTTCCACTGCGCCACTCTGCTTACATCACCATTATATGAAAAACTAACTGATACCAAAACAATTTAATGCAATTTAATACATAATTGTATTGTCTATAACAATGTAATGTATGCCACTGTGTACGTCTAACGATGCTATTAACTAGTTATAATCATATTCACTTAATTATTCAGGAATTAGTGGTTAATAAGATCCTTCTAAATTATTTGTTTACACCCCTATCAGTGTAATAAGGAATTTCTGGCGGGAAATTCAAAATCATAATTAATCTAATCGATTCATTTCAGAGTTTCATTCTTATCAGTAGTTTAAGTATCCAGGGGGGAAATTTGAAAAGGCTTAACCTATGCGAATCGTGTTCAGATAGATGTAACATCCAGAATAAAAAAATAGTCAAATATCAGATAACCTATTATCTGTAGATAAAATTAAATCAAACACTCCAATATAGGTTCACATCGGAAATGTTCTTGGGGTGCCATATCTATTTTATTATTCAAATATTTACCGTTCACACGCTATTATTTTTATCCAGTTTGGGGGGGGGGGGTATTTATGAGGAGTCATCTTCACGCACTTCCACCTTTGAGGGATATTATCGAATGAGCAGCCTGCTCTAGTTCTAGTTCTAGTTCTAGTTATAGTAAACGGTAGAATCGTTATCAGTTTCAAATATTCGAGGAGTATGTAAAGCGATTGATTAGGGTGTTGGAGATCAGTTTCAGAAGACTTGAGCTATCGGCAAGTCATTCTCTAAGGAGATAAGGATTAAATTACGTTAAATCGGAAATTTTTACCCAACTTGAAATGTTTCGTTGTGATAAATGTGACTCAAAGTTTCCCGCTAAAAGGAATTTACAGTAGCACATCCGATCACTCCATGAGAATATAATGTTCGCGTGTCGCCAATGTTCGGCATCATTTACCCGGAAAACCAACTTAAATAACCATACTGGAAAAGTGCACGGTCTATCTCCTGCAGCCTCTTATACCCCACAAGGTATCGCTCAACCTAGCCACATCACAACCGCCGAAGCGGACCCCAACACCCTCACCAATTTTCCACCGACCTCTAACCAATCTAGGAAACGTCGCCATTCGGGTGACGATTCTGCTACACCTGTTAAACGTCCATCACCGTTACCAGAACTTCGAGATGAGTGGGAGGAGGTTGAAGCACTGGACGATATTGTTTTCGCTGCCCGTGTGACCCCGAGTGGGGTGGAAGCAGACGCATCAAGATTAATTAACAGTCACACCGAAACTATTTACGGGTATATCGAGAAAAAACGTGAATCAAAGAAAGGAGTGAAATGGTACCTCGTTATTCGAGCTCGCTATATACGCTCCCTGGCCAATATCGACACCGTCGTGTTAACTTTCCTCTTACTTTAAACTTTCCGAATCAAATAAATAGCCGTCGTAAACAAACTAAAACACTCTTATTAAATTAACCGTCGAACGTGTACAACTTAAACTTTTAGGCCGGTTAAAGTAACCGAACTATACTAGAGCCTCCGTGACTCCCCGAAAAGCAACTGCCTGAGCATTTTCCCTAACCCTCTACATTACACCTACTATTGGTCCGGTTCAGTTCAGTTCATATTGATTACATTCGACCATCCTGACCACACCTAAGGCTCCTGTCCTAGCTAACTATAACGATAACTGATACAAAAAAATTTCTCGCAATCATAAAACTCGGCTTACATTTCCATCATGTCTTTCCTACTGTACCAACTAAAATTCTGATTATCAAATAAAACAACCTCAACACCCCTAATTATTTCCTCGTACAAAAATCCTTTAAGTACCTTGGTTGAGTCCGTTTACGCGTACTCCGTCTACTCTGCATCCCCGCCTCAGGCGTACCGTCCTCTTGACTCACACCAACCGAAACTTGACCACCAGGGATCGTTGACTCAGGAACTACTGCGACAGACTGTTTAGGAACTACTGGAACAGGCTTTTCAGGAACTACTGCGACAGAGTGTTTAGGAACTACTGGAACAGGCTTTTCAGGAACTACTGGAACTGGCTTTTCAGGAACTACTGGAACTGGCTTTTCAGGAACTACTGGAACTGGCTTTTCAGGAACTACTGGAACTGGCTTTTCAGGAACTACTGGAACAGATTTATCAGGAACTACTGGAACTGGCTCTTCAGGATCGTAAGAGCCCGACTCGAGTTCATCATACTCGTCAAACATGCACCATCTTTTTAGCTTGTCGATTGGTGCAACGTTCCTATAGAATCTATTCGTCCTCTGTGTTTCTGGCAAATCCTCGATCTGATATCTATCAAACCCAAGGTTCTTTGTCACCACATAAGGGCCCTTATAGCGAGAATTCGTTTTTCTTGGCTCGCCCGTTGCTATCAGCTCCCTCTCCACTACGACCAAATCCCCAGGCTCGAATGTCGTGGCCTAAGAACGTTTCAAATTATAACGCATGCTCTGCTTCATTTGATCCTCCCTAATGCGGTTCAGAGCTGCTTCACGTTTCGTCATCAATTCTTCATCAAAGGTCTGGGTCACTGCAATCGCTATGGCATTCCCCGAAGGGTTCCATGACCGGAAGTTAAACAATAGGCCAAAAGGTGTGTTCTTTGTAGCCTGATTAATTGTATTATTCACACCCCATTGAACGTGGCCAAGTCTTTCATCCCAATCTCTCTCGTCCTGCCGCCGACATGAACTTGCTATGGCTGGAGTGATCGTTTTATTATACCGCTCGACCTGCCCATTCCCATGTGGGGTCGCTGTTGCGTTCATTATGTGGATTATATCTGAACTCTCACATAAAGCCTTGAACTTGTTGCTAGTATAAGCAGATCCCTGATCCGTTATCACTCTCCGGGGTGCCCCAAACATCGCTACCAACTCCTCCAACACCTTAACCGTTGGCCCAGCTCCCGCATCTCGAACAGGCTTCAATATGGTAAACTTTGTGAAGGCGTGTACGATGACTATCAGATACGTATTTCCCTTGGTACTTCTGATAAAAGGTCCCAAATGGTCCATATGAACTGTGTCCAACGGCTTCCCCACCTTGTCTATGGAATGCAGGTACCCCGGCTTCCTTCCTCCGGGATATTTGTGATATAAGCATTTCATGCAAGACCCAATGTATCGACTGATATAATTCTTCATCCCCGGAAACCAATATGTTTCCCTAACCTTGGCCAGAGTCTTGTCAACCGAGAAATGCCCTATGTCATCGTGACAACGTCGAACTATTCTCCATCTAACTTTCTGCCTTAAACCTTCAATTTAACAAACGCTTCCTCCTCCAACTCAGTCCATATAAAATTTGCTTCTTTCTGTAAAAGCTGGGTTAAAGGCCGGGCTATACTTGCATACCCTTTTATGAATCGCCTGAAGTAACTCGTAAGGCCCAGAAATCTTCTAACTTCGTGTATGTTACCGGGCTTCGGAAACATATTCACGCATTCAATCTTTCTCCGGCCCGGTTGGATTCCTTCTCTGGAAATCTCGAATCCCAAATAGTCTATTTTATCCAACAGAAAAGAGCACTTCCTGAGATTCAACGTCAACCTGGCCCTTCGAAAAACGTCCAAGACTGTCCTTAAATTCCCAATGCCCTCTTCAACATCTACTGCGGGTAGCAATATATCATCCATTTAGGCCAATGCTATGGAAAATCTCAGGGGACCTAATTCTGCGTTTATCAACCGCTGGAAAACCGCCGGACCGTTTGTTAACCCAAAAGGGAGAACCTGGAATTCATAGTGGCCGTCCGGGGTCACAAACGCGGTTTTCTTCCTCGATCCTTCTCCATCGGTATTTGATAATGCCCGGAAGCCAAGTCTAAACTTGTGAAATAACAACTGCCTTGGAGTCTCTCCAGCTGATCCTCTATCCGTGGCAGGGTAAAAGCATCTCGCTTCGTGATTCTATTAAAGGCTCGGTAATCCACGCATAGCCTTTCATCACCTGTCTTCTTCTTAACAATTAAGATAGGGCTTGCGTACGGGGAATCTGAGTCGACGATGATCCCCGCCTCCAGCAGCTCGGCTACCTTACTCCTAACCTTCTCCCTTTCAGCAAAAGATAAACGGTAAGGTCAGTACGTTATTGGTTGTTGCGACGTAAGCTCAATCTTCATCTCGGCTAGATTAGTGTGCCCCAATTCTCTTAAATCCTCAGCGAAACAATCACGATATTCATCCAATAACGCATAGAGTAGTAACCTCTGATCGCTGGTCACACCTTGACCCACCTTGATCTTCTCCCTCAGAAGCGGCTGTAACATGGAAGTCCCCACCAGCTTGACGTCCAAATCGTGGGTGTCCTCTGCCAATTCTTCACAACCTTCCACCCTAACCATCTTCTGACCCTTTTTTATCTCCAACTCCCTGCTAGCCATGTTAATTACAGGAATAACTGTTTGTCCCTTCCCATCAATATTGATCACGCTCCTTGGTATACAATGCTCTTGCCCCGGTTTAAATCGTAGCTGTGCGTTCAAGAAATAATCTCTACCAGCATTACCCAATTCTTCTGTATATAGACTGACGAACCCGACATAATTAGGCGGAATTACTTTGGCATCTTTAGCCCAAAGGCATACTGGTGGCTTAGGCAATTCAGGGACCATCAATTTCCTCAAACAGTCATCCCCATCTTCAACGTTTTCTTCTTGAAACAATCTAATCACGTTGCTCCTGACTACGGTTATATGCTCTTGTTCAGTGTATGGTTGCCCAACCGACAAGGGAATTTCCTGTACGTGATCCTCGACAATGTAGACTGTCACCCAACCTTAAGCCTGATCTACTTCCAAGAAGGCTCGAAACCGGCCCACCGGCTTCGTTCTTCCAGATCCAAATCCGGTAATAAAAAATTCCGGTAACACAGGCTCCACCTGGCACCCCAACCATTCCGCATTCTGCCTACGGATCAGCACACATTTACTACCGAAATCCAAATAACATCTAATGTCCATACCATTAATTCGGCCCTCCTTGAAATACTTCTCGTTCCCATCATCGTTCAACTTCCCTGACCCCAAGTGAAGTACTGCCCCTGACTTGCAGTCTTTTGTCTCATGCCCAAACTTAGCACATTTCCCACACCTTCGCATCCTTGGTTGTAGGCAGTCTTTCCCCATGTGACCATATTGGAAACAGTTAAAACACAAGGGCTCCCCCGGGCCATTATACTTCGGTTTACGACGATTTCCCAGATCCTCTTGCTGGGAACTACCACTAGCTAACTGCATCTGTGGCTTATTGCCAGTTGGGCCTTGGGGTTGATGTGGCCTAGTACTTCTAAATCTGTCCTTCCTACTCAGATCATAACTAACTCCCTTGGGGTCACTGACTAAGTCTAATCGATCTGTTTGGTAGTTCTTAGTAACTCCTGTGGTGTTGAAAAATCTCGGGTGCTAAGAGCTGTGATGAGACGTCTATCTTTCAGGCCAGTAATTAAAAAATCAACCATTGCATCTTCTGAGATCCCACATAACCGGGCCTTGGCCACCTTGTCATGATAATACTGCTCTATTGTCTCGTCTGGCCTTTTAACCCTCTGAACCATTTCGTTATATAACCTCTGGGTACCCTTCACTGATGGAAACCATTCTTGAAGCAAATCTTTCCATTCATCCCAGGAGAACGATACTGTAGCCAACCCCTCATACCACACCTTCGCAACCTCTTTTAGTTTGGGCAGAGCATGAGTTATAATAACCTTATCATCGCTCCAACCATAAGCCTTAGCAATCTCATCTACTTTCTCACACCACATTTCCGCTGTTTGCTCTTTGTTTGTGTGTGGGTTAAACTCGGGAATTAAGTTACTCGCCTCGCCCCAGTGATGATGTTGACTAGATCCTCCTTGCGCTAATTGACCCTGTACTTGCATAACAGCCGTCGCCGACTGCTGCACCGCCGGACTTATCGCATGTGTCATAATTCTTTCTAATTGGTCTAACGAGACACCATTCCCTTCCGTGCTCACCTGAGCACCCTCAAATCCAAAATTTCCAGCCACTTCTCCTTCCTTTCCATGAAACTTAGCCCGGCTCTATCCATATTAAATCTTGCTCTAGCCTCCCTTTCCCCTTCTTCTAGGATTCTTTGATCTGTACTAGCTTTTAATTTCTCGTGCATTCGTTAATCTAATTCGTTCTTCTCGTAATTTTCTTCTCTCTTGAAAATTTTCTTAAGACCGAATCAATAAACTAGGCTTTACTTTTTGCTCACTCTATACCCCTAGGCTTAGGGTGTACTCCGTCTACGTCCGTATTTCACTTCCTTTTCGTTGTAGTCCGTTGATCCCACTTCTGATTTGGCGACGGAGGCGAGAAGACAGGTGATGAAAGGCTATGCGTGGATTACCGAGCCTTAAATAGAATCACGAAGCGAGATGCTTTTCCCCTGCCACGGATAGAGGATCAACTGGAGAGAATCCAAGGCAGTTGTTATTTCACGAGTTTAGACTTGGCTTCCGGGTATTATCAAATACCGATGGAAGAAGGATCGAGGGAGAAAACCGCGTTTGTGACCCCGGACGGCCACTATGAATTCCAGGTTCTCCCTTTTGGGTTAACAAACGGTCCGGCGGTTTTCCTGCGGTTGATAAACGCAGTATTAGGTCCCCTGAGATTTTCCATAGCATTGGCATATATGGATGATATATTGCTACCCTCAGTAGATGTTGAAGAGGGCATTGGCAATTTAAGGACAGTCCTGGACGTTTTTCGAAGGGCCAGGTTGACGTTGAATCTCAGGAAGTGCTCTTTTCTGTTGGATAAAATAGACTATTTGGGATTCGAGATTTCCAGAGAAGGAATCCAACCGGGCCGGAGAAAGTTTGAATGCGTGAATATGTTTCCGAAGCCCGTTAACATACGCGAAGTTAGAAGATTTCTGGGCCTTACGAGTTACTTCAGGCGATTCATAAAAGGGTATGCAAATATAGCCCGGCCTATAACCCAGCTTTTACAGAAAGAAGCAAATTTTATATGGACTGAGTTGGAGGAGGAAGCGTTTGTTAAATTGAAGGAGTTGCTTTTCGGGGAGTCACGGAGGCTCTGGTATAGTTCGGCTGCTTTAACCGGCCTAAAAGTTTAAGTTGTACACGTTCGACGTTTAATTTAATAAAAGTGTTTTAGTTTGTTTACGACGGCTATTTATTTGATTCGGAAAGTTTAAAGTAAGAGGAAAGTTAACAGTCGTCGAAGCTCTACAATATTTTCGTGGATTCACCTACGCTACACTAAGTTCTGATGTTATTCGGGATCAGATCTCAACCTGCATTCAAAAAATTGAGCAATCCATGTCCGAATATGAAGATAAGGGATCTGGATGGGTGTTAGATCGAATCGAATTTCTACAATTAAACATTATTGCGTACTCTCCCCTGCAAGGAGGATCATACATTGAATTACCTCAATGGATTGCAGACAAGAAAGCCGTCATTAATATTAAAAACGACGACGACCGATGCTTTCTGTACTGTATTCTAGCCCAATTACATCCGGTTAACACAAACCCTTAACGTGTTAATAATTATACAGAATTTATTGGAGAATTGAATGTAGAGGGTATATCTATCCCCTTTAAATATGATTCTAACAAACTGAAAAAATTTGAGAATGCGAATAAACTCTCGATTAACATCTTCGCCGTGGAAAAGATAATTTTCCCTATCCACGTTAGTGAGAACAAAGTAAAGGAGGAAAGACAAATCGATCTATTACTAACCTGTGGCAAGAATCTACATTACTGCCTGATTCGAAGTTTAAGCCGGCTCTTAAGCGATTTGACTAAAGATTGTCGTTCAACATTCTACTGTCGCTATTGTCTACACCGTTTTTCCGGTACCAACGCTAAAAACAACCACAACAAACACGTGAAAGATTGCAACGTCCACGGACCTCAACGTATTGAAATGCCCACTGAAAACCCCATTTGTAGATTCACAAAGTTTGGATGGTGTATGAGAGTTCCATACGTTATTTACGCCGACTTTGAATCTATTATGCTTAAAGTCGATACCTGCCTGCCCGATTCGACACTGTCATCAACTACAACATTAGTTCATCACATCTTTTGCGGCTTTTCCTATGTTGTGGTCGGTCCCGACGGCAAGGCCAGTAAAGCGGTACCTATCGAGGAAAAAACGCCACGAAAGTCTTTTTCGATAAACCCTTCACATCGAAGGACTGGAAAGTTAGGGACCATAATCACTACTTGGGGATGTATCGTGGAGCGGCACATAATACTTGCAACCTGAAACTGAAACCGCCGAATCATATTCCCGTCTTTCTTCATAACCTCAGCCGCTACGATTGGCATCTTCTAATGCAGCAGATCGGACTAATCAAAAATAAAAGAATCGATTGCATTCCGAGCAATAGTGAGACGTACATCTCCTTTTCGCTGGGACATCTGCGTTTCGTTGACTCGTTTCTGTTTTTAGCTGCACCCCTGGAAACCCTCGTGGGGAACCTGGCTAGAGGAGGCTCCGATAAGTTTCCCATTTTAAATTCCGTGTACAACCCTGATGAGGTCACCCTACTATTGAGAAATGGAGTCTACCCCTACGATCTCATGGACCGTACAGAACAGTTCAACCGAGAGCAACTACCCTCGAAGGACAGCTTTTTCAAAATTTTAACTGATACACCCATCAATGACATCGACTACGAACATGCCCAGAAGGTCTGGGAAACTTTCCGGATAAGAAATATGGGAGAGTATCACGATCTCTACGTCACCGCCGATACTCATCAGCTGGCTGATGTCTTCGAATCATTCCGGAACATTTGTATGAACTACTATAATATAGATAGTGCTCATTCATATACGAGCCCGGGTTTCGCTTGGGAAAGCGCCCTCTATATAACGGGGGGTGGAGTTAGATCTGCTGCTAGATCCGGATATGCATCTGATGATCGACAGAGGGATTCGCGGCGGCGTTTCCATGATTACCCACCGTTTAGCGACAGGCAACAATAATCTCTTTCCCGATACATATGATCCAGAAAAACCCACGACCTCCCTGACATTGCAACAATCTATGCGGTACCGTCATGATGGACCCCATGCCGATGAGGGAATTTCAATGGAGCAATTCCATCCCAATCGAGGATATACTCAAACATTCAGATGACGATAAAATCGGATACATTCTCGAGGTTCACTTGACATACCCTGCATCACTACATCACGATCATAATGATTTACCTCTGGCACCACAAAAGCGGTCTGTTGTAACCTCAGAGTTGTCGAATTATACGAAGAAGCAGCTAGAGCATTTGAATATCCCGCTGAGATACTCCTTAACTAAATTGATCCCGGATCTTCACCCAAAAGCCAATTACGTCGTTCATTACCGTAATCTGCCGTATTACGTCGAGAAAAGGATGAAAATCAGTCAAGTTCACCGAATTTTATCCTTAGAGCAGGGAACTTGGCTCTCCGAGTATATCGCCTTCAATACAGAAAATAGAAAGATGGCCGCCAACGATTTCGAGAAGGATTTCTTTAAATTAATGAATAACGCCGTCTTCGGTAAAACGATGGAGAATTTGAGGAATCGAATCAAGTTCGACCTAGTTCAACACCCCAAATTAGCAATTATGAAAACTAGCTCTCCAACATTCGAAAATTCACCATTTTTCATAATGATTTAGTTGGAATTCTCTCAATAAGAAAATCAATCACCTTGAATCAACCTCTATATACTGGTTTCACCATCCTGGATCTCTCGAAGCTACTGATGTACCGGTTCCATTATGATACCATCCGAGCACAGTACAACGATAAAGCCAAACTTCTTTTCACCGATACGGACAGTCTCACGTATTACATCGAGACGAATGATTTATACAAGGACTTGGCTCAAAAAGCACACCATTACGATTTCTCGGGGTGCCCCACCGACCATCCGCTTTTTAGTAATAAGAACAAAAAGCGTCTGGGGAAATTAAAAGATGAGTTAAACGGTCTACCTATCAAAGAGTTCTGCGGCTTACGGCCAAAGATGTACTCCATTCTGTCTGCGAATGGTGAGAAGAAGACGGCCAAGGGCATCTGCAAAAGAGTTGTGAGGAAAAGTGTTTTTCACGCTGATTACCGAGATTGTCTCCTGAATCGGAAAATTACCACTGCAGAGATGAATCGTGGAACTCTCATACACCATCCGAACATTGTGAATCTACGAATGGGGTTTTCAGTGGGCATTTCAATACGTTGAGGTCCGTGGACGTTGCAATCTTTCACGTGTTAGTTGTGGTTGTTTTTAGCGTTGGTACCGGAAAAACGGTGTAGACAATAGCGAAAGTAGAATGTTGAACGACAATCTTTAGTCAAATCGCTTAAGAGCCGGCTTAAACTTCGAATCAGGCAGTAATGTAGATTCTTGCCACAGGTTAGTAATAGGAGATCGATTTGTCTTTCCTCCTTTACTTTGTTCTCACTAACGTGGATAGGGAAAATTATCTTTTCCACGGCGAAGATGTTAATCGAGAGATTATTCGCATTCTCAATTTTTTTTCAGTTTGTTAGAATCATATTTAAAGGGGAAAGATATACCCTCTACATTCAATTTTCCAATAAATTCTGTATAATTATTAACACGTTGAGTGTTTGTGTTAACCGGATGTAATTGGGCTAGAATACAGTACAGAAAGCATCGTTCGTCGTCGTTTTTAATATTAATGACGGGTTTCTTGTCTGCAATCCATTGAGGTAATTCAATGTATGATCCTCCTTGCAGGGGAGAGTACGCAATAATGTTTAATTGTAGAAATTCGATTCGATCTAACACCCATCCAGATCCCTTATCTTCATATTCGGACATGGATTGCTCAATATTTTGAATGCAGGTTGAGATCTGATCCCGAATAACATCAGAACTTAGTGTAGCGTAGGTGAATCCACGAAAATATGTTAGAGCTTCGACGACGGTGTCGATATTGGCCAGGAAGCGTATATAGCGAGCTGGAAAAACGAGGTACCATTTCACTCCTTTCTTTGATTCACGATATACCCTTAAATAGTTTCGGTGTGACTGTTAATTAATCTTGATGCGTCTGGTTCCACCCCACTCGGGGTCACACGGGCAGCGAAAACGGCATCGTCCAGTGTTTCAACCTCCTCCCACTCATATCGAAGTTCTGGTAACGGTGATGGACGCTTAACAGGTGTGGCAGAATCGTCACCCGAATGGCGACGTTTCCTAGATTGGTTAGAGGTCGGTGGAGAATTTGCTGAGGGTTTTGGGGTCCGTTTCGGCGGTTGTGACGTGGTTAGGTTGAGGGATACCTTGCGGGGTATCAGAGGTTGCAGGTGATAGACCGTGCTCTATTCCAATGTGATTATTTAAGTTGGTTTTCCGGGTAAATGATGCCGGACATTGAACACACGCGAACCTTATATTCTCGTGAAGTGATCGGATGTGTTGCTGTAAATTCCTTTTAGCGGGAAACTTTGCGTCACATTTATCACAATGAAACATTTTAAATTGGGTGAAAATTTCCGATTTAACGTAATTTAACTCTTTTCTCCTTAGAAAATGACTTGTCGATATCTCGCGTCTTCCGAAACTAATCTCCAACACCCTAATCAATCGTCTTATAAACTCCTCAAACAAACACTTGATACAGAAAACGATTCTTCCAAAGGGTCTAACTATAACTAGAACTAGAACTGGCCGCTCATTGGTCAATATTGATTTAATTTTATCCGGAGTTATTAGGATGCCTGATATTTGTTCATTCTTTTTATTCTGGATGTTACACCCATCTGAATATGCTTCGTATCGACAAGGCATCTTCAGATTTCCCCTCAATACAAAAACTACTGATAAAAATTAAACTCGGAACTGATATGACACCCATTTACTTACACGTATTTCCCTACCGCATTGTCAAAGTCAATAAGAAGGTACCATTGAAAACAAGGAAATCCCCACACGTCTTTTCCCCCCCCATTGGTCGCGTATTTTTCCATATGTATTGCCCCTATACATTGTCAAGGTCACTAAGACGCCCTCAAATATCTGGCGTCACAATATAATGATACAATCAATTCTAGTTTCATGTGAAGTTGTGGTTTACTATTTCCTCGAAATAAATATGGCACTTAGTCTTAAGCCTAACACATGTTTCCATCTTATCAAAGTTAATAAAGATAAGGCGCGCATGCAATATCAGGCCCCAAACGGTAGTTTGAAGCGACTTCGGTGATAACCGCGGCAACGGCTGCAGCTAATGTTAAAGTATAGCTGCAGTTGCAGCTAATGTTAAAGTAAAGCTGCAATAGCAGCTAATGTTAAAAGTATAGCTGCAGGTTGTACGAGAACATAGATTCTCCCCCTACTAATAACTTTACTTCGACCTATCCACCTCAAAGGGAATTCGACACCAAGATGCTGTCTTACTCGAAGGCTAAGTGTGGCGGTGCCCCATCGTGCATGAACCACGTCGGAGGCCAAACGGTACGTCTTCGAGAAGGTATGGTAAATTGTCCTGCAAAAATGTCAAGTATGCCTCCCTAAATGCTGATGTTTTGTAACCGAAGAAACATAAAACAATAAAGTCTAAATAAACAAGTAACTAGCGTTTAAGGTGCAATAAATTTGATTGTGATTATTATTTTTGTAATAAAGTTATTAATACGAGAACGAATAATTTTAGCAGTCCTTTGAACCACTTCGCTAGCGGTTAATTTCTTCGTACATAAGCGTATGGTAAATTAGAAAACAATTTGGCCAAAGGCATAATATTAGTTCCGCACATCGGCAAAATTACATTTTTTAAAGGCAAACTTTGAAGAGTACATAACT
Organism: Phalangium opilio; assembly: GCF_054372755.1. NCBI lineage: Eukaryota > Metazoa > Arthropoda > Arachnida > Opiliones > Phalangiidae > Phalangium > Phalangium opilio. The sequence goes on along the minus strand of NW_028324215.1, from coordinate 677,424 downwards.
CGGAAAACGGGGGCTTTCACCCAAAAGTTCATGGAACAAGTTTAACTTCTTTTAACCCGAAGAACACGCCTGTTGATTTGTGCCAGACTTCTCCGAAACACCCTGTAGAAAATAAATTTTTTGTGCTTTAACAGAACATCATCATGTGTGTTTAATACTTTTAAAACACTGAAAAAACCAAATATTCATAATGTTATTTAATTCTTTAATGATTCATAAGGAGTTATTAAACAAAAGTTAACTTCAAAATTCCAGATAATGTTATCTTTATCTATATAAATCAAAGTCCTGACTGACTGATAATCAACGCCCAACCGAAAGCGCTTGCCCTAGAAGGTTGAAAATTTGCAGGAACGTTATTCATAAGTAGTAGGCGCGTACTAAGAAAGATTTTTGAAATCTTGATAAATGGCGCCCAAAAATGTAAAAAGGTTTCTCTATGCAACTAAATTCCGTACGTTTCAACCGATTTCACAAAAGTTCCTCGTTTCCTTTAACCTTTAGACGGGCTGAATGGTCTTTTGGGTTCGATTTGTTGCCATCTTTATAAGTGGCGGCCAGAAATTACAAAACCCTTTATTATGGAATAATGTCCGCGCGAAAAGTAATAAAATATGAGCAGAAGGGGCTGACCGGCAACGCCGAGTGCCTTCGCTCCTAGCGTGCTACAAAAATACTAGTCATCAGTAAAATCAGAAGTAAGATGGGACTAGAAGTACTGAGCTAACCAAATTCTTCTCTTGGCGAAGGTAAATATTCTTATAACACACCAACGGTTGGTCCTCTGGTAGCGGTTTCTGAATTTTCCCTCCAAAACGTGAGACGCTCGTGGCGGTAGACGGCCAAACTAGATTCAAGCACCCGCGTCTGTGTTCCGCGGCTTTAGGTTGACGGGAAGGGGGTAGGAAATGTTTTGGAACTCGACCAGTTTTTTGTCTCTTTTGTAGTCGCGATGGAAGCGGCATAAAATCCTAAATTTGTTCACTTGTGCCAGGATCTACTACCAATGCTAGAGCTCTTTACTTCTAGTCGCGTCTTACTTCTGGTAAAATCTACCCATTCTTTATATCATTTTGATGGAATTCCCTATTACACGCGAGCGACGCCGCAGGCAACAGCTAGTTGGTAATATTGGTGTGAACCATGATATTCAAATAGAACAGAGTGGCATAGCAAACGATAGATCCTTGATTATAGACGCAATTGATCTTCCTCAAATAGCTAAGTCACTCTCTAGTATTTGAGTGCCACAGTTCACCCCAGTATTAACAATAAAAATCCGGCAATATTTATGATTGAACCAAGTTGAACATTGGTTATATTATTGTTAAATTACTTTGGGCTGCCTGCAACTTTTCTAAAAGACCTCTCTATTCGGTGCTTCGTCAACCTATTTTTATTAGGGCTTCTTTTCGTAGGGAGAGAGCTAATAGTTAGGGAGCAGGATTTTTTTCCGAATTTTCTATGGTGTGCTGGTTTTATGGTGAAGAAGGTTTTTGGTCTTTAAGGCTCGATAAGATAGAAGTTGAAGGTTTACATATTACGCTTTAAAATAGAACAATAGTTTTGAATAATATTTTTCTTATCGAAAAGGAGTAGAGATATTATGAAGAGGTGAAAGTTCGTAACAATGATTTCTAGGGCTAGGATTACTATGTTATTAATCATTATTAATACATTTTTTAGGTTTGAAGTGTTAAGTGCTCAGTTTCTTAGGTATTTTTATTTTTTTTTCCTTTATTTTTGTATCTACAAGCTGATTTTAATTGACATTTTGATACTGGCCAAAAACGTTGCTCACCGCCTGTCAGAAAATCAGCGGGTTTAATTGTAATTATTGATCTGATCTTTATAGCAATAAATTTCGGCACGAGAATTTTCCGTGGTTATTAACTTTGTGTATGGCAATGATTTATAGGGCTAGGATTATTTTGTTATTAATGAATTGAAATTTATTTTTTAAAGTTTAAAGTGTTCATTGTTCAGTTTCTTAGCACTGTGGACGGTTATATTTTAGGAATAATCCGAGGTATAACCTTATTTTTTTTAGTTTTAATTACATTTTTCAAGAGTTGTCATTTTATTCGCCTCCCCCCGGGTAATTTTAGGTAGCCACTTTTAGTCCTTAATTTCTAAACCATAATGTGTTCTGCGCAGTTGCATTATTAAGTATCGTGAAAATGTTTCCTGAGGATATTTTTTATGATTTATTTTATATTTGAGTATTTTCTTTAATTCTAATCTACAAGCCGATTTTAATTGACATTTTGAAATGGGCCAAATAAGTTACTCATCTACTTGTCAGAAAATCAGCGGGTGTAATTAGTGATCTTTATAACAATAACTTACAGGACGAGAATTTACCGTGGCTACTGCCTCTGATAATCCTGTCTCCATTTAGATATAATTTAAAAACTCTTTTTTTAAGTTATTTTTCAATGCTTTTTTAGTCGATTTTGCTTGAATGTTTTTTATATTTGAATTTTTTTGGTTTTTTTATAAATTACTTTTTACGGTTCTTAACACATCGTTCCAATTTTAAATAGGCGTTAATTTATATGCTCTTACGATTAAAAAAAACTGGAACCTCTCGTCAATCTTTATACAAGGGGTTTGAAGTATTTCTTACGTAATTAAGGGGCACGGGGTCTTCTTTTTCTTACGAGGGCTTTTTAGGCGATACGTAATTTGTGAACGTAACCAACATTCTTAAATGAGTAAGATGTGTTTTATGATTACCTTTTGAAGTAGTGCAATTATACGTTTCATCATGAATCTATACTGTATATCTATGAATAAACAGCTGCGTTACGCTGTCTAACCTCTCGATAAAGTTTGGGAGGGGCTTAACGGAAGGAACATCAGTCACGTGTCTGCTAGTGTTAGGAGCGGGAGAAGGGAGGGGGAGTCCGGGGGTGTGAAAATTCTAAACGTCACTTCCTCTTGTCTTGTGATTGGCTACGCAAAACACGTCAAAGCTAGGAGGATAACACCCAAACCAAATCAACATGATAGAAGGGGCATTTGATATAGCTGTATATTCAAAGTTATATAGATTCATGGTATCATTTCAATCCCTACCATAATATACTAAAATTAGTTAAATCTCATTTTAATCAGATACCTAATTTTATTAGTTTTGTTTGTTGAATAACCAGCATGTCCAAGTTTTTTCTTCTCAAAACTAGTACATACGATATTTGTGTGATGACTTGAACTAGTGAATGGGTTCAGTCACCCAAACATAATTTCCTGCAAACTCTTCCTCCATTTTTTGCCCAAAACTTTCTTCCTCCATTTTTTGCCCAAAACTTTCTTCCTGGCATGAGAACGACGACGATTATCTTTAAAATGTGCAGTAATTATTTCCGCTACGAGTGCCACTGTCGCTACTGCCAGTCCAACAAATAATAGCTTTGATGCTTCAAAAATGATTTGTATGCCAAGAGGGCTCCAAGTGTCAGTTTGCGCTGGTTGCTCAAACACTTTACTTTGATTAAAATTCTGTTCACGTATAACACGAGTGTCCTGACTAGTTTCGTGGAAAAGAAGAGCTCTGAAATACAAAAAAGTTTGCGTTTAGCTGAAGAAAACAGTATTAATCACCATTTTAGCAGAAATACATGAACCGAAATTATCTACGAGGCTTTTTTTCGCCAAAGGCAATGTCTCCGAGTGAATGGAGAGGGAGTCTAGAAGGAAGCTTAGTAAATTTTACCCTCCCGCGGCAGCGGTAAAAATATTTTTGGAATCATGGGTAATTTCGTTGCCATGGTGACAGCCAAACAATTTTTTTTTCTTTCTTTAAAATCGTCGTGACGTCGTCTGCAAACCTAGGCCTAGTGGTTAGTGGTGCACTGGTTGGTTGGTGGTTAGTTTTCAATTATGCTAAACGTGGAAGAATTAATAACTTACTTAAAAAACCTTTCAAGACCATTTATTTCTCAAAAAAAGAGGGTTTTTTTGGATTATTAGCAGAGGATAGGAAAATTAAATACTTAGAAGAACTTCTTCAAATTTATAAAAGTCTGTGTGAGAAATTTAGGGCAACTACGCGGCTGCCTGGAAAAAAGAGAAGACCAAAGAAAAATGAAGACCCAAGTGATGGAACACAAATGAATGCTAAATGTGATAATTCAAAAATTAAAAGTAACAAAGCAATGGCAGAATTGACAGTCAATTACTTCAATGACGCAAGAAATGTAAGACTTGATATGTTGGAAACTTCTGGTCACGATGAAGCTATGCTTATTAATATTCTAACATCTGAAACGCTTACATTTTGTAAAATTGCCGAAAATTTCCTAACAAACTCAAAGCAGATGTGATTGCTGAACCAAAAGATGATGATCAAAACTACTTCATAAATCTAGTTGCTGAACCAGATTCTGCCCTTTATAGGCTTGGGGGTGGTTGTCTCGGGGAAATTATTAAGCGAACTTGTTTAACTTCAATGCAATTAAAAAACTCATTATCCAAGCGGCTATTTGACCAGAACCTACTAAAGTGTGCATCATTTATTAAAATGACCGATAATGAAAAGGAAGAGTTACCAATTGATTTAAAAATTAGAGACAATGGCAAATTGGTCTTTCCAAAGAAACCATTACTTCCATTCATTCGTTTGGTAAACTCAAAGGTTTGTGAATTTGCCAACAAAAATTCCTTAATGAAATATGGATAAGTATGATTAAGGTAACGTTGCTATTTTTGCAATTTTTTCTGATTAAGTAATCTAATTGAAATACAATTGTTTTAGAATTGTGCTGAAGAGAGCTTTGAGATGCTTAAAAGTGATAACGCCAAAACACTATTTCGCAAAGCTTTGCCTAAATGTGTTGATTGGGATAAACAAGGTATTGAAAATTTCTACACAGAATGGACAAGAAAGATGATTCACGCAAGAATTCAGGAATTTATCTCAAGTAACCTAAAGCGAGGGAAAGGGGGCCATACCTTGAGAGACCAACTATATAGTGTAAAGGAGAAGAAAACGGGAAAAGAGAAAAGAAAAAAAAGAGTAAAATAAAAAGTGAGAAAACTATTCTATCAAAGAATATAGTGAAAAAACAAGGGAAAAACAGGATCTCAACTTCAACTGTTAAACCGAATCCGAAAAATTCTCAATATTTTCAACGTTGCAAAAATAAAAGTTCCTCAAATTGTGATATTAGTCCAACTAAGCATGTAGCCTTCAGATGTAGCCTTTATAGAGATTTCTACCAATAAGAAAATTAGAAGGTCTGCGAAGTTAAGTGAGACTAGTCAAGTAAACAGAAGGTTGATTAATGAATTTGAATCTTCTTGTGATATTAAAGTAGAGAAAAGGTCTAGTAGAAATAAGAAAAAAAATTGACGTAAATTTTGTTTACGATTAACTATTCAGTTTTGGATTTAAAATTTTAAATAAAACTAGTACAAATTTTAAAAAAAAAATTTGCAAATTTCATTACATTTATAATTTTATTAAAATACACTTCAATAAGGAAAAATATCAAAATTCATAATTAAATTGAATGGTTAGAAATAATCCAGAGACTTAAATTTAAAAGTATTTTAGGCAAATATTTCTATATATCTAGTTAGTCCAGTTTTTCATTAGATGTTAAATCAACTTCATTAATTAGTAGCAATTGATCACGATGATATTTATTTGAACTATTTTTTCCTTGCACATTCCTTCTAATTGTTACGGCTTTTCTTCCGCTAACATAAGATGCGCTTGTAATTTTCCCACCAGCCGCGTATTTAATTTGAGAGAACAAACTTTCAATTGCGCTACCAGTGATTCTTATAAACGATAAGAAGTAACCTGGGCATAGGTTAAAAAATTCGGTGGCTAAACCCTTAAATCCGTAGAACATAACTCGTAATAAGTCCCAAGTTTGCCAGGATATGAATTCAGTCTGTTGAGATTTATTCAAATTTATATCCGGATCATTGTCTAAAATTTCTTTTAACCAGTCTTCAAAAAAAAGATAGCCTTTTTCCATGGACTGCAGTACTTTAGAAGTCAGATCCTCTACCCTTTTGGCTCTCAGTGTACCATTTTCAAACAGTTGATTACACACCCTTAAGTAACTGTATGTTTCTTTAGCACTATTTCTCTTCTCTTCGGTGCTAGTTTCTCCATGGGCAAATCCATACAGTTCACTCAATACTTCTTCTTGTTGGAGGACTTTACTTGGTGCTACATTTAGGCGAGTCCAAGCATCTCTTTCTATGTAACTTTTTAACAAACGCCTAGCTACTCTCATTTGTCCATTTTTGGTTCTATCCTCATCTCTTTTATAAACATCTTCAACATCTTTCCAGCCAAAGGACACCCCATGTCTCAAAAATTCTTTTGGTCCATCTGCCCTAGATGCGTAGAGTTGCCCAACTAAATTTTTTAATTCGTGGGATGGACAAATTATCCAGTGTATTAACCTTGGTGTTTCAGAAAAAGGGTTTTGAAAACTTGGATCGATGGAAAAGTCATACGATTGGTCACTATTAGTTTTAAACCCGAAAGCACCATTCACTCCCATTGTAATTTTCAGGAGAGCAAGATTTTCTGCCGCACCATCACAAACTATTCCAATGCATTTAAATCGATACAATTCAAAAGCCTCGAGAGTCTGGTACAGAGTTGTAGCTAATTTTTTGCATTGAAAAGTACCGGAGGAAGTGAAATATGGCCCAATAATATCCATCCCGGAAGTTAAATCTCTCCATAAATATTGTAGGATATAATGAGTGGGAGAAGGTGCTTGTGGTGTTGAATCCTTATATATATCAGTTAATTCTGGCCAGTCATTTTGATCCATAGCAAATCCAACAAACTCGTGGGTTTTGCTATTCCACATTATCTTGTCAATTACTTTCACTTCATCGAATATAAGAATTCCGACTCCAGTTGGGACATTTTCACCCTTAGCTAACTTTTCAGCTTTAAATTTCTCATATTTAATTTGTTCTTCTAAAAGATATTCTTCATTAACCCCAGGTTTGTGGTTAAGTTTCCTGGTATTTTCTCTCAAAGTGGACATACTCGGAAGATTTAAAATTTTGAAGCTTCTTAAAGCTTCATAAGCTGCTGGGCTTCGACTGGAAACCGCTAACGCAATCCTTTGAGTTATAGCATTCCACTTCCGGACGTGAGGAGAGTTCATGGATTTTTCTTGTTGCGAAAAAAAATCTCTTTGGTCTTTTAAATGTTTTTGAATTGAATCCTTTTCCCATGATGCCTTTAGAATATCCCGAGTTTGGCCAGTAGACTGGTTCAGAGTTTCATCAAGGGTTGAGCTGAATTTTTCATTTATAGTTTGAACTATATTCGACATTTCTTGCGAGCTCTCACTATTTAAAGTGATTTCTCTAAGATTCAATTGTTCATTTAGCTTTGTTAAGGTACGTCCGCACTAGGCGTAAATTTTCGCTCGCCACGCTACGTACGCTACGCTCGCCACGCACGCCGAGAAAAACCACTGTCCGCACTTGGCAAATTTTCGCGCCAACCGCGCTGGGCGAAGGAAGCGTGGAGAGAAAAAATGTTCGCCAAGTTGAACTTTTTACGTCAGTCTCGCCGGCGTTGGTGGCGTACATCCAATCAGCGAGCGTCTCTGGCTCACGTGCGAATGTCGTCTGCTTGAAAAAAATATACGGTGCTTATTTGAATAGTCTATCGTCGTGAATGACTTAAATATGGCCATGTCCTTAATTACCCTCGATATTAATGACAAATAGTCAAATTAGGTTGGTGTATATCGACAGTATTCCACAAAAAGATAATCCCTGTATCTTTGGAAATTAGGTTTTTAAAATCGCCATCTATTCCCTATCCTTAAAAACTTCTCTAATCCGTATTCTTCGTTTATTTACGTTTTGTTTACGTTTCTGAATTAAAAGCAGTGAAACTATTTAATTAACTGCGTGAGCTAATCGTTCTACTTTGCTACAAACAGGCGCTATTTTAATATAGAAGGCAGACAACATTCTCACGTGAGCCAGAGACTCTCGCCGATTGGATGTACGCCACCAACGCCGGCTAGACCGACGTAAAAAGTTCAACTTGGCGAACATTTTTTCTCTCTTCGCCTCCTTCGCCCAGCGCGGTTGGCGCGAAAATTTGCCAAGTGCGGACAGTGGTTTTTCTCGGCGTGCGTGGCGAGCGTAGCGTACGTAGCGTGGCGAGCGAAAATTTACGCCTAGTGCGGACGTACCTTTACAGTTTATTTTAACAAGATGACCCAGTCATTTAGTTTTTACCGCCTTCTAGTGACAAGAATTAGTATTACTATATGCATTATAAGATGACCCCAGCTAATTTAGCATTTCGGGTTTTTTTTTCATTGTTTGTAAAATAGCATTCCTATTATGAATAAAATCAATCTAGTAATAAACTACAGTAACTTACTTATTAGGTTCATTTTAAACTTAACCTACAGAACTTTATTTTAATTAAATTACAGAATAATATTTATTAAACTAGGGTCGGTACTGGTAAATGTGAACGATTCTATTTTTTCTTTAACATTTTGTAGCTAATTTTTGGGCGGCTTAAATTCCTTTTAAAGGGCTCTATTTGTAGACTGAATATTGAGGATTACGATAAAAATGGTATGAACATTGTAGGAATACGTGGATGAAAGATACGAACCTATATACACACCAACTCGGACTAATCAACTTAAGTTGATGCCAATTTTAGGTGTTGCTTAATACAATACCATCGGGGAATAAGCTCTAGGAAGAGTTAAAATAATCCCACGATAACAAACCTTTAATCGTTAGATAGATCACGTTTTTCACTATAAAATTGATATCAATATCTGTGGTTTCGATTCGGAATTCGATTTTAGAGTTGGAAAAAACCAGGAAAAAATTCAATTGTTTCAAGGTTAATTAGAATCCTTTTTAAGCTATTTTACTAAAAAATAAAAGTAAAAGTTATAATATTAACTTTAAAATACATCATTGACCCAAAAAAGACTCAAATTTCGCGCCATTAGTAAGTTTATCAATTTAGCGGTAAGAGGGCGGTAGCTACGACTACTTATTGGGCGGGAAAGCGAGAAAACGAGACAGCTGTTATGCGAGGTATCGAAATAAATAGGACTTCTCAACAAATTATTGAACATTTTGACTCGGGTATTGATTTAACTATATTATCCTATTATCACTTATCACATCTGCGTAAACTTTAATCTAGGTGCATGGATTTAGGCCCTACGTAATGGTAGCTCCTTCAGGGTTGCCACGGAATTTTCAGAACCAAATTCCCTGACTTTTCCAGGTTTTCCCTGACCTTTTTCTCAGATTTTCCCTGACCTTTTAGGCCGAAAAAGTGAATGTTTACTGCACGTTTTAAGTGGTTATAATTAAATAAACTCTCAACATTAAATTTTCCCATGTATTTGTTGCACCAATACAAATAAGAAACATTTTAACTATAAATAACAGTCTAAAAGAGCATTTACTTTACTGAAACAATTCTAGACATTTTTAAGGATTAATCTAGAGTTTTCTTTGTTGAGAGAGCATGAGGAGAAACTTTCATTACTCTTTCAATAAAGACTTATTCCCAGAAGTTTTACCCACTAAATCAAATTCCCTGACTTTTCCCTGACCTTTTCGGCCCATTTTTAAATTCCCTGACTTTTCCAGATTTTCCAGGATTTCCAGGTACTGTGGCAACCCTGTCCTTTCCTAGGGCCTTTTTTATTCCTCCCATTTGATTATCATTGTTGTTCACATTTGGGTCCAGTGTTCAGTCACTACCTCCTTCAGTATTTAGGGTCAGGGTGTTTACATTTACCAGTGATTGTTCACAATTGGGGTCCTCCGAGGGGATTGGGAAATAGGATATTGTGCAAAATTTAAGAGAGTTAAAAAGCTGAAAACATAGCGAATTGTGTATAAAGAATCATATTTCATATCCTGAAAGTTTCTGGTGTCTAACGTTAGCTCCACGGAAGTTATTCAAATATTTGCAAAAAGTGTCCATAATTACCAGTACCAACCCTATAGTAACTTCCTCAATCGGTTAGTTTTAAACTTAACTAAACTACACCATTATTTGTAAAGTTATCATAAACTATAGTATCATGATAATATTAATTAAATTAAAGTATAATATTAATTAAATTAAAGTATAATATTAATTAAATTAAAGTATAATATTAATTAAATTAAAGTATAATATTAATTAAATTAAAGTATAATATTAATTAAATTAAAGTATAATATTAATTAAATTAAAGTATAATATTAATTAAATTAAAGTATAATATTAATTAAATTAAAGTATAATATTAATTAAATTAAAGTATAATATTAATTAAATTAAAGTATAATATTAATTAAATTAAAGTAAATTCCTCAATTAACTTACTTGAAACATCATTATTTATAATTATCATTAATCTCACTCGTGAATTTATATTTATTTTAATCTTAATTAAATTACAGAATAATATATATTGAACTATTGTAACTTCCTCAATTTTAATTAAATTAAAGTATAATATTAATTAAATTAAAGTATAATATTAATTAATCTACAGTGAATTCCTCAATTAACTTACTTGAAACATCATTATCTATAATTATCATTAATCTCACTCGTGAATATATATTTATTTTAATCTTAATTAAATTACAGAATAATATATATTGAACTATTGTAACTTCCTCAATCGGTTAATTTTAAACTTAATTAAACTACATCATTATTTATAAAGTTATCATTAATCTCACTTGTAAACGTGGACTGCTCGCTTAACTAAGTAGAGTAGCAGACGAGTTTTCAAGAGACGATATCATTGGTTAACTCATGGTGAACTTTGCCTGCTAATTCGTTTCTCTCTACATTCAAGACTGATAAGGTTTTAGGAAAAGAACTCTAAGCTTCAGACGTGACTTTGAGGCCGACTTAACGTCATATTAACGTGGTAGTGGGCGATTATTTAATTTCTCTCTCTTAGCGCGAAACGCCGCAAACGCGCCTAGACTCGAGATGGATTTCTATCCCAGCTTATATCTCATGAAAGCAAAGGTTTATATAAGCATTCTGTGGCTCAGTGCTAGCGTACCGGGTTTCCGAACTGTAGCGTTAACGTTGGCACGTCCCGTCGGGGATTTGGAAATTTGCGAAATAAAATAACATGAAGGTTAGCTACCCTAGGTCCATCTGTTAGCGTTTTAGAGCATTATTTATGAATTATGAATAAATTTGAATAAATTAACGCGAAAAGGCGGGGTTAAGACGCCCAACCAGCCGTAACATAGGATATAATGGGGGAAAAAAGGGGGTAATATAGGGGGGAAAGGCACTAAAAAAAGGGGGAAATGGGGGGGAAAGAGGGGGGAAAGGGGGAAAAAGTGGGGGTGAAAGGGGTAAAAGTGGGGGTAGTAAATCTTCGGTATAAATGCATTAGTTTTTAGCCCATCAATAGATGGCGCTAAAAACTAAAAAGGAACGATTGTTCCGTATACGGGATAACCGCAAACTCTTTCTTTTTGGTGTTAGTTTAGAGATAGGAAAGTTGCTTGAGAGCCTTTGTCGTTTGCACCTTCGGTTTGGTGATTCCATAGCTTTACGCTTTTTATTCTTGGCTATGCAATTTCCTACATACCAGCAATGTTTACACTGAATCTTTTTCCTTTTTCTAAAAGGTTGTTCATCTATCAATAACTCAAAATAGACCTCGCATTTTGTGGATTGGTAACGAGTAAATGGATAATCAATAGTAATTAAGCTCTTTGGTAATGTGCAAATTGCATTTTCAACCATGGCGGCATTAATTCCGGTACAGAACACGTGACCCATTTGACCAGTGATGACTTTAAGTGTATAAATTAAAGTGTCAAAATTTATATTTCCATCCTTGACAATATTAAACTTAATGGGCGTTTAAAAATTATATTAAGAACGCACTGCCCATCACCCCAAAGAAGTAGAGTCATAGGTTCCTCGTCGAATTCTCCAGATAAAAGACTGATAGTGCGTTTAGTAGTTATTTGCATAATTGATGAGCTGTTGTAGCCTTCCTTCATCTAACAATAATTGGTAACAAAATTACTCAATTGATCAGTCAAAGAATAAAATAAAATAGAAAATACATACCTGATAATACAATTCTGATGAAAAATGAAGATCAACGGTTTTAGCCACTTGCTCAAATAAAAGTGGCCAGCTTAAAATCAATGTTTGAGTAGAAGCAGTTTTTGTTGAAACACTTATTTTCTCGCGTTTCTGATCATTATTTGCTTTGCTATTAGCAGGGATATTAGTAAATTTGTCTAGTGTTTTTGCCTTGTTTATAATATTTAAGGGCAATGAAAAGTACTGCGTTGCAACATTAACAGTTTTGATCAAAGGCTTAGAGGAAAGTTCAAATTTTTGTGGGTTTTCTTGCGTTTTAATTAAGTTGCAAACCACGGACTTATGCTTAACTTTTGGTTTGTTCATTAAAAACAAATTACACTGCGTATAAGCCTCTTTACCCGACATTTTGATTAAAAAATATGGCACTTGATTAAATTTTCGCTTCGGGTTAATCCCTACAAAAAGAGCAGACTGCCATTATTACAAAGACTAAAAGAGACACTTTCCCACAGTATATTTTTAGTCTGTGTATAAACAAAGCTTCTTGTAGCAATCGCTAGGTAGCGTATTCAAAGCTCCCTCTTGAATCAGAGATGATTGTATTTCTAACAGGGGGGCTATAAAATACGGCGCCTAAGGAGGGGAAACAGAGAGAACTTGCCTCTAGCGTTAGAGGAATATGTCTCCGATAATTTCGGTTCATGTATTTCTGATTTTAGCTTATATAAAGACGCGGTCTGGCTGGCTGGTTGTTACGACCTGAGATAGAAGGCATAATACTGAATACGGAGGCTTAATGTCGAAAATGAAGAACTTTGTGCAACTGCATATGCTAGTATTAAGGACTAGTGGCGGTAAAGAGGGGCGTATACTGTATCCCTCCATCTGGGCCCGCTCTTGTAAGAGGGGTTACTGTATGCGCCCAGCAGGGGGATGACATTGACCTAAGAGATTGATGGGTATGACGTTTGCATACGTAGAACTGACATTACTCCATTTGCTAAGTAAGTTTTTCTATGTAAGTGTCCGATGATAGTTTTTCCACAAATATGAAGTCATTATGGGAACCGGCATCTTTTAATTGACTGTTTACTTCGTAAATATTGCTACTTATTGAAGTTGTATAGCACTTAAGTCACAAAATGTAGACTAAACCATTGGAAAAAAGCTACAATTTTTGCCGAACAGCTTCGTTCAAGTGCAAAGTTTGATTGAAATGTGTCTTGGACAAAATTGAAATTGCTAAAACTGTATCGGGTAAAGGGTTTATATTACAACACGGTGGATACTTGTTACTGTATTGTATAATTTATACAAAAGTAGCATAGCCTGAATGAACTTTCAAGAAAATATTTACATACACTGTATTAAATTTTTCCCTGAGTTGAGAATTTACCCCACGTTTGAACAAAATTCCAAATGGTATGTCCATTGAAGGCTCCCCAATTCTAACGTAATAATCCTTTTTCATCGCAATAAGATCGTCCTTTATTTTATCAAGTAACCACACGATACGAGAGTAGTATGCCACAAGAATCATTTGCTCATCCAGAAATTTTTTAATAAACAGTTGAAAGTCTTCAGCTTTATCATAGAATTCTTCTTCAAAGAAAGTCATCTCCATATTTTCTAAAAATTTGCAGTCCCCGATGGGCTTAAAAAAGTCATGGATTTAGTGAATAAATAAAATTTTTACATGGGAATTTTGTTTTCCTATGTAAATAAGTTTGACCGACTTAGAAGCATAATACCGGACAAAACAAGCAATGCTATGAACAATGGTCCACTAGAGTTCAAAGTCCGAAACATGTCTCGATTTACGACTAAGTGTTTTACTACGATACAAAACGGGACTTTGACACGATTTTTGTACTACCAAACCCTCATTTTAACTGTCGACTTCATAATCAAAGTATCCATGGAATCTCGTGCAAACGACAGCAGCCACTAACTAATAACAACTGAGCATCAGCGCATTGTCTGCATTGATTATTACATAATCACACGTAGATTAAAAGCATTATCCTCATCGTGTTCGATGTTGCTTCGTCGGTTGGAATGAGTGACGGAACTGGTCTTCGTACCAACGTCATGTTGGGAAATTTTTCACACCGCTCGCGACGACAAAGTAAGAAAGGGAGGTATCGAGAATTCGAGACAGCCAAAACCAGTTCTTAGGTATGAAAATCGCATCGGGGAGTTCTATTTATACTCAATCCGATTTCGTAATATTAATCTCTATTGACTTTAGCATTACGATGTCATTATTTTTTTGCGAGTTAGACCCAAGGTCGTGAAGACCAAGGAGGTACACTTTTTCACAACCCAAGTTTACAGCACTAACAGAGAGAGTAGCTCATTCCTCGTAGTGTAAAGTTGAGTTGGCCAATTTAGGTTTCAAAATTCATTTTTAAACCACGCCCCAGCACGCGCTACATTTCACTAAAAGCTTTAATTCAAATCTATCGCTCCACTTCACCATTTCGGTTCTCAAATTAAGGTCACGTGATTTTTCAAAAACATTTTGGGCCTACAGCTTGTCTTGCTAAACCTACGGTTATACCATGGATATAGAATGCGCGCGAGGAAATTTGTTTTCACTCTATAGGATAGGCAACTCCCTATCTCGAGTGACAGCTTATTCTGTATATGCTCTGCTACAACATCGGTTGTCAGCACGCTCCAACCTATTTCTCTATGTAACCTAGCTTTGTACGTGCTGTCAAGAGACAAAAAACTTCAGGATCTTCAGGATTTAAAATATCCGCGAGTTTTTTAGCTCGAGTGCACGGACCTCTAGGCTTTAATTTGAAATATGTGTGAAATTACCTACAGCCTACTACACGTATTTGAAACTAAGGTCTAGAGGTCCGTGCACTAGAGCTAAAAAACAAGCGGATATTATAAATCCTGAAGATCCTGAAGTTTTTTGTCTCTTGACAGCGCGTACAAAGCTAGTTTACATAGAGAAATAGGTTAGCGCGTGCTGACAGCCGATATTGTTACAGAGTATATACAGAATATGCTGTCGGGGAGTTCTATTTATACTCAATCTGATTTCGTAATATTAATCTCTATTGACTTTAGCATTACCATGTCATTTTTTTTGCGAGTTAGACCATTGCCTACGTTAATCAAGGCCTGTGCGCGGCGCCGATTTTTATTTTTATTTTGGCAATTTAAGTTGCCAAATTCTCTCACCTGAGGCGCTAATAGCTGGACCTAAATAATTTGAAACGTTAATTTTCTCGCGCTTGGAATTTGAAATGTTCATTTTCTCGCGCTTAGAATTTTAAATACTAATTTTCGAGCGCGTTTCGATCCAGCTATCAATGAAATCTCGCGCTAAAATAGGGAAAAAATAAGAAGTCGCGTTTCTTAAAAGTTCCCCCCTTGGAAGCCACCGTGCACAGGCCTTGATTAACGTAGGCAACGGTTAGACCCAAGGTCGGGAAGACCAAGGAGGTACACTTTTTTCACAACCCAAGTTTACAGCACTAACAGAGAGAGTATCTCATTCCTCGTAGTGTAAAGTTGAGTTGCCATTCATTATCCATTGTTTAACCATGGATAAAGAATGCGCGTTCGGAAATTTGTTTTCACGCTATAGGATAGGCAACTCCCTATTTCGAACGACAGCATATTCTGTATATACTCTGTTACAATATCGGTTGACAGCACGCGCAAAGCTAGGTCTCTATGCAACTTAGCTTTGTACGTGCTGTCAAGAGACCAAAAACTTGAAGATCCCAATCTTCAGACGCGTATACCTCGCGCGTATAGGATTCCCGCGCTTTTTTTCCACACGTCATAGTGATGTCATAAAACGGGCAAACAAGCTCGACAAGACAAAATTGTTCATATATCGGAACAGAGTTTTCATCTTTTTCAATGGATTTTAAAAATAGAAACTTTGGTTCAATTATATTAAAAACTTGATATTTTGAAAGTAGAGACTTAAAAGTGTAACATAATACCACTTTCGTGGTAAAATATGATATGAAATTGGAAATTCTCATACTCTTTAAGGCGATTGGAATTATTAACTGTCGTTTTAATATAGCTAGCACTGCTCTTTGTAACTTCCTACATAGTAAACTCCTGAATATAGCGATTGTTAATTACATGGGCTTGGTATAAGAATCGTATCGATCGATTGTATCGTTGTACGATCGTGAGGTGTCGAATACAGCTTTTTGAGACACGCTTGTTTAATCAATCTACCTATTTCAGAATAAATTGAATTGAACAAAAAAATCGGAATTTAATAAAAAAAACAAAAATTGATAAATTACTATATCAACATGCATGCATGCAAGTTTAAGAACACATATCTAGGAACATGATAAATTGCATACTAATGTAACTCTAACGGGGTCAATATCTCAAGCAAGCAGAATTTATTTTGAATTTACCTCAGTGCCTTCCCGTCCATAATAACAAGTTTGTCCCATGGCATCGTCCAACCAAAGTATAAGTTTGGAATTTGGGTAAGATTCCAGGTCCGAAATGCCGTTGATCAAGTATTTGTTTGCGGGTAAGAAGTTGGTTTTAACACCACAGCAGAAAAGAGTTGATATAAAGAAGCAAGACCAACAAATATACTGTTTAATGAAACGAGTGGATATTCCGAACATGGTAGAGTCGAATTCAGGAACATCTAAATTGGAATAAATTATCCTAATGTGAAAATTTATTTAAATGTTAATGAAATTTTACAAACTCCACGGTCCAACAGGGAACCGATGTTAATCCGTGTCAAAATTGTGTGGTTGGGAATGTAGGACATAATCCCACCATCAGAGTCAAAAAGGGTCACATACTTCCGTTGCACAAGGGACAAAAAGGACATAATCCCGTTGCGCATGCACTGCGCCACTTTGCTTACAACACCATTGCATGAACAAACTAACTGATATCAAGATAGACAATTCTATTTTGCATTAGGTTAGCAGAGCGTAGTTTCTATCCACGGACATCTGGGTTATGGGCACAGCACGCTTGCACTGCGCCACTCAGCTTACATAACCACTGTATGAACAAACTCTCTTATATCAAGATAACAAGTTCTATTTAGTATTAGTTTAGCTGAGCGTGGTTTCTATCCACGGACCTCTGGGTTATGGGCCCAGCACGCCTCCACTGCGCCACTCTGCTTACATGATCATAGTATGAACAAACTAACTTATATCAAAATAGCAAGTGCTATTTTGCATTAATTTAGCAGAGCGTGGTTTCGATCCACGGACCTCTGGGTTATGGGCTCAGCACGCTTCCACTGCGCCACTCTGCTTACATCACCATTATATGAAAAACTAACTGATACTAAAATAGCAAATGCTACTTTGCATTAACATAGCAGAGCGTGGTTTCGATCCACGGACCTCTGGGTTATGGGCCCAGCACGCTTCCACTGCGCCACTCTGCTTACATCACCATTATATGAAAAACTAACTGATACTAAAATAGCAAATGCTACTTTACGCTTATTTACGCTTATAGCTCATTATTATTACCACATAGGAATTATCAACATCAAGGAGATATATTTTCAGCCTACGAATGAGGTATTGTGTGTCAGATTCTCGATTACAAACGTCTTATCTCGATTGTTCATAAAAGTTAGCATCCCAAGGCGAGGTCGAATGTATTTACTGTGGAGTAAACGGCAGTTGAATCCAACAAAGTTTTTCTCTCCTAACATTTTTTCTTGGTGCCAATGCCAGGTGGGAAAAAATGGAATTTCCCTTTCCAACCCTTAAAATTTCCCTTTTTGGATCAAAATTTCCGTGGTTCAGGGCTGCCAGATTCCGCGCATAGAAAATTATAGAAATATTGCATGACGAGTGTTTTGGTGATGTAATTTCGTCTGATAAATAATTGACCTAATGTGGTCGATACTAACGACCACAATAGGTCAGTTATTTAGCAGACGACTTTCGATAATTTGAAATTACTAAAAACAGTAGCAAGACTGCCATCTAATCTGAATCCAAAGTAATTGATAAGTCAATTTGATAAAGTTGTTTATTTTTTTGTTGAGATTGTTGGCTTTGAATTAAATATTTCTTCCCATGGAATTTCACTAGATTTAGCAAATTCTTGGTAGAATTTCCCTTTTCCCTTTCTACTGGCGCCAACTAACGTCTGCCGCGGAATGTTAGGTCTCACTAAAAAAATCTCACCCCCCCCTAAAATGTACGAAACTTCAATTTTTGCTAGGTGTGGTTATATAACCATGCAGACCTAGCTTTGCGCTGATGATTTGTGTTTATGTGTGTTTGTGGCCGGGGTACGCCATGAACAAATGTGGCTAGAAACCGATTAAGACGAGATCCGCTACCACATTGGAGCTCGTAATTGGAAAAAATTGCAAAGAAAAAGTACATCAGTTCTTATCAATTTTTAAACCTTCATTGTGCATGTGTTTTCACCAGTAGGATTTAAATATAATTCTCATATTTTTACAAACTTATTACGTTCGAATATTTTTAGTTTATCATAGTTTAGATTCAAATTTACTCCATTATCTAAAATTCCAGCTATTCCTCCGTAGGCCGATCACGTCTTCTGCTATTTTACCCACGACGTACGACAAGCGCATGCGCGGAAAAATTTGCGAAAATGTCTATTCTCACCCGCTCGGACCGGTTCTACATCCATCCCATTCCTCTCCCCTCTCTCTCTCTCACTCAGCAGAGTTCGTAGATACTTTCGTTCTCTCTCCTATCTCTGCAACCTTCTTTCAACAAGAGACTATAGAGAAGGCAGTTTAGTATCAGGCTGGCATATGAAGCCTTTTGCCTCTCCAACCGCGAAGTTATATCTCCTGGCCTCGGATAAGATCATGCCTCCTAGTTGAAGAGTTAGAGAGAGAGAAGTGGACCGTGCCTCTGACAAAGCTCTCTCCGATAATCGCACTCTATTCGCGACAGTTTCATAACAAGCGAATTTAGGCGAGGATGTATAGTACTGGCCTGGCGAGTGAAAGGTCCGCGGTTCGATTCTCCGTCGAGGAAGAAAATTTAAAAATATTATAAATTTAAATAAATCGTTCACATGAAAAATATGGAGCCATCGCCACCTAGAAGTGACTTTTCAAAGCACTATTTAAAAATAGCGAACGAAACATCATCATCTTCTACACACCACGTCAAACTAATAACCCATCGTATATACGATGTGGCTAAAAACGTTACAATAACAAGATATGCCCCAAGGCAAATTAACGCTTTTTGCAGTGTGATATTGTCTTTAACGAAACCCGAAATTAGGGATATTCACACCGGCAACGTCAGTTCGAAGCAAAGGCGTGGAAAATTATAGGAAAAGTATCGATGGCTTAACAACAATCCGTAGTGGCGCAGACGTAAAATATCCTCATCCCACACCGGCGACGTCAGTTTGGTTCCCGCTACCTCCGAGAGACCGCATTTTCTCGTCGACAATATGATCGAATTTAGTATAGATGTCGCTAGTGCGGTGGAGAATCAAATTCCGGCGAGCTCTACCGCGTAATTTAAATTTACGATAATGTACGGGAACGCGAAACAGCCAGCCGTCCTGCCAGCTAGCCAGTCAGCTAGTCAGCCTGCTTCCAGGGGTCTCCGTATAAAGCTTTTGATATGGGCAAAAAGCTTAAAAAACCAGCCTTATACATTGAAGTCTGTATGAAGTCTTATCTGAGAGAGGTACCCCTCTCATAGAATAATTTCTTTTAAAAGTTGTAGCGGAAAACATAATTTTATGTAGCAGCGAATCAAAGCTAAAGTGTAAAAGTCTCCCCAACTTATTATTCGATTTACTATGTGAAAAAAATTGCTTATCTTCGTTTTTATGACATTATGTATCAACATAAGCATATCAAACCACCCGTAAGCGTGAATCGGCGGTAAATTAGCCACAGGCATTGTCTGGGTAAAACTCGCGAGACAAATCATCCTGGTGGCACAAAATTGAAACTTTATTCAAATCGCGCAAGGGATGCTACCGGAAGCTTGGGAATAAATACAAGGATTAATATACAGGGTGTATCTGAAATGGACGTAGGAGCGGAAGTATTTGGGTTCCTGGGGCCAATATAAGGCGAAACTGTGGTATGACATTTTGTCGTACGTCAACCCATTTGGAAGTTACTTGAACCTAACACTTGCTAGTTTGCATAAATCACAGCATGTTGACTTCACCGAAAACAGTAGGAATTAAGTTCAAGATAGTATGATTATTGCAAATTAGTGGTTGCCAGCTAAAACGAAAAAAGCCTCATAGCCATAGAGTTTATAGTCAATTTTTAAGGAGTTGAAAGTTGTACAGTTTGTGACTCATAAAGAACATCAATGTAAAACAACATGTTACGATTTAGTGTGTTGAATCAACTGACCGATACTAACGGGAAACTGACAACGATAAGTAGCGCAGTCTAATAAGGAACACCGACATTTTGCTTCATTCTTCAAACAATCGGAAGGTTGCATTTAGTTTAAAAATTAGGTTAAAGTTGCAACTTATCGAAATCGGTATTCGTGAATAAATGTTAATAGGCGAATATTTGGGATGGGATGTTGGGCAACGCCTGTTAAGGATTAAATTTTACTAATTAATATGTGAAATTTAATCCCTATAAAAATCGACAAATAATGAAGAAACCTAAATGTTGAAAATGAAATAAAATTTGTTATGGTTCAAAGTGACCAAAAAAGGGAACATTCCTTTCTCCAAAAAATTACATTGAGGGAGTAAGCGTTTTTCTTGGGGCCTCACCCGAAAATTCACCCGTATCAAATTAAGTACGCTATGTTGAATAGCGTATCTAGGAGGTGGCTTCATGAAACCTAGCATTCCTTCTCAAGATCTCACACTACTAACTTGTTCAAGAAAGGGTTGAAAGGCTCGTGATTGGCCTACACTGATTACGAGGTACCTCCAAAAGTAATAGTAGAGAAAAATTTTGAGAAGAAATTTTCGTTCTTAACCTCGGAACCGAACGGATGACAGCAAATAAAATTAACGAAAATTTGTGAAAAAACCAAAAGTGGAGGGTTAACTTAAAACTAAGAAAAAATTTCGCAAAGAAATTAATAAACGATTAAACCTTAGTAAATTTGCAGACCACCTTAAAACTTTAGGCTAATGACGTTTACTAACTGGTAGCAATCTGCCAGCGTTGAGAACGATAGGAGACCTACGTGCAATGCGAGATGCAATGTAATGTACCCATAAGAAAATGTACATTCTTACTCCTTAGAATTATTCTATGACAATTGCCATTAAAAACGGTATAAAAGGTACTTCTTTCAAAGGTTCAAAGTGTTTTAAAGCATGTAAAAAATAATTTGCTAATTTAATGAAAACAAGACGTCGCCGGCTATGTAGTCTTGTACACAAACCAAAATGAACGCCTTTGCAACCTTTCGATTGTTTGAAGAATGAAGCAAATTGTCGGTGTTTCACTGTTTCTTATTAGACTGCGCTACTTATCGCTGTCAGTTTCCCGTTAGTATCGGTCAGTTGTTTCAACAAACTAATCGTAACATGTTATTTTACAATGATGTTCGTTATGAGCCACCAACTGTACAACTTTCTATTCCTTAAAAATTTACTCTATGGCTATGAGGCTTTTTTTGTTTTAGCTGGCAACCACTAATTTGCAATAATCATCCTATCTCGAACTTAATTCCTACTGTTTTAGACGAAGTCAACATGCTGTGATTTATGCAAACTAGCAAGTGTTAGGTTCAAGTAACTTCCTAATGGGTTGGCGTACGACAAAAAAAAAGTGATACCACAGTTTCGCCTTATATTGGCCCCAGGAACCCAACTACTTCCGCTCCTACGTCCATTTCAGATACACCCTGTATACCTTAAACTTACCTATTATAAGCTCTACCTCTCTAATACTTGTAATCATAACATTGTCGTCTGCTAGTGGCTAAGTGGGGCCAAAACGTGGATTTTGAAGTTCATGTCTTCCGAAAAGATCGGGGAGGCGTGGAAAGTAATGTTTATTTATTTATGGGCCTATTTATTTCAGAAGGGAGAGTATACCGAACTGTTATAACAGTTTAAGCGGCGCCTATAAATTAAACTTACTAAACCGATTACCGCTGCCATTTATTGCAGAAGCAGACGACTGCTTAGATTTTCGGGTTATAAGGTGGTAGGGGGAATCGGCAAGGAGAGAATTTCTTCATTTTCCCTCGAGGTGGCGTAGAGCCTTAAATTTCTCTCTTGCCGCTTTCTGGCGCTCGCTTATGGTATTAATTGATAAAAACTAGTTGGATTTGTGAAAAACTGAGCTTGATGAGTTTCATTTCATTTATTAAAAACTGATAATATTGCGAAGTGGAGAATAAACTAGTCCATTTAACTGTGATGACTCTATAAGAATCAAAAATATATGTAGCTCGACTGTGATCTTTGCAGCTCTTTTTCAAACTCAGAAAACCTTTCAACGGAAATGTTATTATATTGATTTTTTTATTATTGTTATTAGCCTTAATAGATTTTCTGTCAATTTTATTCTTCCTTTGAGGGCCGAACACACATAACTAAATTTTTTTCAAGGGAATTTAAAATGTATGCTTGGGGTATAAAGTATCTGATGAAAATTACCATGCAGCGGTAAAATTTCTAAAGAAGAAATATGAGAAGAGAGAATGAATCACAAATTAATGAAAAATAAAAAGAACTCTTGACACTCAATACCCTCAGTCGAATGTGATGTTCACATCGAAAGTTAATTAGATCAGTTAACAAGCATGGGGAAAACCTGTAGAGATTCAAATTTTTAACTTGCATTTTTGCGATAAAGAGCCCAAAACTTCCGGATACTTCAAAGCAATCAAGAGAATGAAGTTGTTAGTCTGGTGAACGGAGTTTTCACGTCTGGTAACAGTGGCTAGCACAGATAAATGTACTACCCAAACAACTGATAAAATAGCTGTCAGCAGGTAATTCTATAAACATAAGAAAAATAAACTTTGTTTAAAGTCTACTACGCATACTATATAGCCCATCAGAACAAATATGTTTACTAGGAGAAGAAAAGATGGAAGTTACTTCGAAAAAACTGAACTGATTCATAAAAGTATGACATTATGAAATGGAAGAATAGGTTTAATTATAATATAGTAGCTAAAAGCAGCAGAACATTACGCTTTCATAATTTTAATATCTGTGGTCAGTAGCCCTATCTTGTAACACTTTTTGGAAAAACACGTATTTATAGTACGAAATAATTTGCTAAAATGAAAAAGGAGACAAAGTTTGAATTATTGCCTAACGATTGCTGTCATTTTGACACTGCTACGACTAATCCAGCAAAATGGGTTCCCTACTATCGTATTCCATTTTACTGCACTGAGCTCTCTCGTGATTTGCTCTATACATAGTTTTCACCCCAGTAGTATGTAAATGAGTCTTCTGCGTCAGTGACACCCAGTTGACGCCTGACACCAAGATGGTGTCCTCACGCCTGATTTTTCGGCGGAAAAAGCCCGGGAAAAGCTTTAACCCCTTGACACCATGTTGACTTTGTGAATGGCCTGGAAATTTATAGGGGAAATGCCATGGCGTGGCCTGGGGGAATTAGAATTACGAAATGAAGGAGTCATGTTAACTTTCGGCGTTGTGACCCGTGAGGAAATATACATGATAGGACGCGTGATAGGATGGTGTAAAAGACGGGGTAGGTTTAAGATAAGTTACAACTCTCCAAGCCTTACTACAAGACGCTGAATTGTATTGGATATACACAGCCCATACACAGCCCATCATACAGAAAGGGAATCAGTCAAGACGACGTATATTGAAAACTTTGCGACTTTCCAGGACATTTGATAAATGTAAGAATATTTTGTTTATAGTTAAACCATTAGCCTCTTAACATATTTTATGTATCTCTTCAGGGATAACACCCACATGTTCGAGCTTTCCCACACCAAATCATGCTGCATTACACCGGACTGTAAGGTTAGACTAGGAATGACCCACGAGTCAACTGGCATCTCGCTAAGTGAAGCCAAATACCTTCAACTTTACAATATGCGCGATGTCGTCAACGATTTCTTCGAGAGGGAGGATGTCGAACCCAGCGAGGGATCGGAGGAGAGACGCATTCAACTCGTTACCTATCAGGAGTGAAAATGCTGAACATCAGACAGATGGTACGGGGTAAGGGTGTGGACTACGCAAACCTCTACCCGACCAAGACAGTATTCGCCATAGGCCCATATTTATGGAAAAAATTACTGGGCGAGTGGGCGTACACGTCCCAATAATAACGTTCATCGCCGAGGAAAAAAGGGTGGATGCACTCATCAGGGAAACAGTCACGCAGCAGCTGACCGACCTCATCGCTGGCAGCTGTAATGGATGTCTTATCGACCACCCCTCGCAACTGGAGCATGACTGCATCATGGAATGGCGGGACCCAGTGGACATGCATTATTGCAATGCCGTGTCCAAATTAAAATTAGAGTTAATTGTTAACTCGTTTAACAATAAAACATTTTTAAACCCTACATTCTGTAGGCAGATGCTTACGAGAAATGTCCGAAATGTTAAACAAAATTTATAAAATATGAATAAAAATTGATTGAATTGACGTAATGTGTTTCTACTTGTTGGTAAACCTATATCTTAATCCTTAAGACACCCATAAAATATTATAGTGTACTTTTTAAAAGAACATAAAATCACTCTTATCACAAAACTCCATCCGAAATGATAAGGGAATTAAACTCTGCAAAAATATCTCTTGTAATAGTAATACTCTATCTAAAAGGGTAATGGAATTAAACTCAAAAACTTTGTCTCAATAACAGACCAGTGAACTGATAATAGAAGCAAACATGATTTTGAAATTATAAAAGATCGATTTTATCATTCTTTCACACACAAAATGAACGAATATTTGAACTTAAATATATGGACTGCCAGCAAATAAACAAGACGCCCCAAAGGCTCGTAATAGTAGCCACATCGTACGAGTGAATAGCCCCTCTATATCCTACCCTAATGAGTGGATAACCCCGTTATACTTTACCCTAATGAGTGAATAGCGCTATCTTTTACAATGTTTAAATGATTTACCGTGCATAAATTCAGAGTTAATAGCCCCTCCATGCCCTACTCTAAACAGTGATAAAATTCTAACCGTATAAATTTACTTATGCTGTAATACTAATATTCCGGCGAATCGAAGAACCGATAGTTTGTGATAACCCCCTCAATGAGTTTACAACATAGACTTATGCCGATGCAGACTTATCGCATCTTATAAATTTCTAACAAAGACTTATGCCCAGAAACTTTTAAAAGAGAAAGTTTAGTTATAGTGATTACCCATTTTAGATACAAGTTCAGAAGTACCCGACCCCAAAGATACCGGTTCAGAAGTATCTGACCCCCAAGATACAAGTTCATTATAGTGATTGCCCATTTTAGTGATTATCCCCTCGAATTACCTTTAGCAATGCTAAAATGATCATACGCATTACGCTCATTTATCACTATGTTGGCTCTATCTAAACCCACATTGGAATTAACCGCCAAAACGTTCCAGTCAATCATAACATAGATGGCGATAGCTACCGAACGAGATCGAAACGGGGAAAATCGTTATCTATTTAATTAGCACATAAATAAAAAGAAAATAAATATAAAAACCCCTAACATATAAATTCATAAGTATCCAACCCCACAGATAAAATTCAAAAGTATCCGACCCCACAGATTAAGAGGCACCCCACCCCACATCACCCCGACATTATAGAGATAAAACTAAACGATATAACCTCGGGGTTTCTATCAAGTCTCTATGGCTCAGTGGTAGAATGTCTGTCTACTACGTGAGCGGCCCGAGTTCGATTCCCGGCTGTGACTTAAAGTAAAATTAAATCTCTAACCGAACCCAGTTTCCCCTATCGGTGGGTTGTGGTAAAATAAAGTTCCTTTTAAGCTAGATTCCCAATCGACCGAAAAAACCGGCGGAAATCACACAGTCAACGTTAAAAATTTTAACTTACGCCGGCGTTCAGCGGTAGACCGTTCACACTACGACTGAATTTTGAGTTTGGCGGTTATCAAAATGGAGCCAAAACTTGCCCTTGTGTGTAAACGTGTTGCTGAGCCTTTTTCTCCAGTTCCTCATGGACGTCTTCTGCTTCTGTTTCTCCCTCAGGATTTTTCGGGGATCTTTTATTAATGCGTCAGTTATGTAGATAAATCTGTTTACATCAATCCCATCTCCGTCGCCAATTTGTTGTGTTTGTATGATGAATTAATAAGACAGGTTTGCTAAAACTTAACAACATTTATTTGTACTAAAATCCTTGTGTATTTATCCGGGATAACATTAGCGTGCGACTCATCCTTGAGCCAGTCGAAGAGTGTTTTTAGCCACATCGTATGATGTAAATCTACGATGAGGCTCTTAGTTTGACCTGCCCTGTAGTAGTAGTAGTAGGGGTGTCACAGTCCTGCCTTTGGCAGTATCAAATTTTTCGTTCGTCATTTTTGAACGTCGAGAGAAAATATTTTCTTTTTAGTTAACGTTACAGTTCACACGTGGAGTTTCAAACATAATACAGGGAAGAAATTATATTTTTAACTTTTCTTCCTCCACGGAGAATCGAACCGCGGACCTTTCACTTGCCAGGCCAGTACTATACAGCCTCGCCTAACATCCCTTGTAAAGAAACAGTCTCGAATAAAGTGCTATACTCGGAGAGAGAGGTTTGTAGCAAGTACAGTCCCCTTTTCTCTCTCTATCTCTTCAACTAGGAGTCATGATCTTATCCGAGGCCAGGAGATATAACTTCGCGGTTGGAGAGGCAAAAGCATATTAAACAAGTTGGGAAAACCAAATATTACCTCTCCGAGTGAAGAGTTCTACTACTACAAACTTATTTACCTAGATATGGAATTATTTATCTTTTTTGAAGTAAAAATTTACGAAATATTGAAGCAGTATTCCAAGCATAGCGAATAATACAGTAATGCAGACGATATTTTACATCCAATAAGGATAAATCTTGGACACATGGAAATCAGTCAATAGGGAAAAGATCAGGAAATGAAGTCTACGCTTCAGCTGTTTACCGTATATTCTGATAGCTACATTCACAACTGGTTTTCGGTGTAAACACTATCGTCTCGTCTCACCTCAACAATATTTTTAGTTTGCCAACATGAATGTTAACGTTAAATAACACCAAAACTAAATTGTAGCTAGACGCACTAATAGTCAAAGCGCACCATAAAGAGAATAAAAAGTCTGTAGCTACAACCCGTTTACCATTAGCCCTTTTACTATTCTTATTGCCACCATGATCTTTTCTTCTACTATAAAATCTTAACCTGATTATTTAATAAAGAATTTAACTTTCGGCTCACTCTGAACCGTTGATGGCTCTTCATTTCAGACACGAAAATCAAAGCCCAAAGTTTACTTCACCTCAGGCATCAATTATTTACTCTTCGTTTCACTAAGCCTATTGCGGATTATACTTAATATACCCGCCGGAGTCTAGGTCTTAGTGTTCTTCATGAAATCACTAAACCAAGGATTATTCTATATACAGATGTAGTATAGCTTAAGTAATATGTAAACAGCCATTTCAAATAACAATATTAAAAAAAATCTTTGGAATATCAAAATGAAACAGAGCTTTAAAGCTACAAAAGTATTAATGCATAATAATTACGAAAAATACTTCCACATATTCACTTTATATTATGAAAAAAGGGAATATTAAGGTTCTGTATGATTTCTTAACACATCAACACAAGGCTAACTGCTAACGCGACGCACTAGTGTAACAATGGACGGACACACACAGACAAAAACATAGACTGCTTTTTAACTCTTTCCGTATTATTTTGAGTTGAGAAACAAGATTATCTTTAATATTTAAATAAATATAATTATTTTTAATTATTTTAATCTTCAATAATTAACATTAATAATAGTTAAATCGTTTAAAATAAAGTTATACCTATTATCATCTCAAACTTTGCTAATATTGAGGCTTAAAGTGAAGGGTACCCCTCTTGCCCGCTTTCTTCAAATTTTGGGGTATATATACGTTTCGTTTCCATTATAATAGTAAGGAAAAAGCGCAATTGCGAAACTCTTTGGTGGCGATCCCACCTTAGGGAGGATAGACGTTTCTCGTAACCCTAGCTGATCGCCGCGTATATCCTAAAACCAAACGATGATAATGGAGTAGAAGCCAATGAGACAGATTGGTGTCTATGTGGAATAGACGGAAGACCAGTAGATGGTGGTGTTAGAAGCCAGAATGTACAGACTGGTGTCCAAGTGGGATGGACAAAGACCAGAAGATGGTGGTGATTAGAAGCCAATATGTACAGACTGCTGTCCAGGTGGGATGGACGAAGATCAAAAGATGGTGGTGATTAGAAGCAAGTAAGTACAGACTGGTGTCCGTGTGG
The DNA here is from genome assembly GCF_054372755.1 of Phalangium opilio. Classification (NCBI taxonomy): domain Eukaryota; kingdom Metazoa; phylum Arthropoda; class Arachnida; order Opiliones; family Phalangiidae; genus Phalangium; species Phalangium opilio. The sequence goes on along the minus strand of NW_028324215.1, from coordinate 648,875 downwards.
GATGGACAAAGACCAGAAGATGGTGGTGTGAGAACTCAAGTAGAGGAGCCATTTCCGTGACTGTGAAAGCAGTTCGGAAATGGCGAACACGTTTGCTCCGATTTGGAAACTGCGAACGCGGTCACGTGGGTGTAACAACAGACACACACAGACAGACAGACACACACGATCGTTACAGAACCTCTCCGTGACATACGTCACTCGGAGAGGTAAAAAATTTTTACCGACCGGGCAAAAGTTTTTATCACTGTTTAGGGTAGGGCATCGAGGGGCTATTCACTCTTATTTTATGCACGGTAAATCATTTAAGCATTGTAAAAGATAGCGTTATTCACTCACAAGGGAGGTGTATAGAGGGGTTATCCACTCATTAGGGTAGGTATAGAGGGGCTATTCACTCGTACGATGTGGGTACTATTACGAGCCCTTGGGTCGTCTTGTCTTTTTCCTCTCTCTCCCTTTCGTTCTCCCTCCTCCTTCCTACCCCCTACCTTGCTTATCGCGCCATCTATTTATCTTCATGCATACTAATAGTTTGTTACAACACCCGGCGTGTGTCCATCTTATTTTTACCTCTCCGTGTGACGTAGTCCAGGAGAGGTTCTGTAACGGCCGTGTCTGTGTGTGTCTGTCCGTTGTTACACCCACATGACCGCGTTCACAGTTTGCGAATCGGAGCAAACGTGCTCGCCATTTCCGAACTGCTTTCACAGTCACGGAAGTGGCTGCTCTACTTGAGTTTTCACACCACTATCTTCTGGTCTTTGTCCATCCCACACGGACACCAGTCTGTTCTTACTGGCTTCTAATCACCACCATCTTTTGGTCTTCGTCCATCCCACACGGATGCACTTACACTGGCTTCTAACACCACCATCCACTGGTCTTCCGTCTATTCCACATAGACACCAATCTGTATCATTGGCTTCTACTCCATTATCATCGTTTGGTTTTAGGATATACGCGGCGATCAGCTAGGGTTACGAGAAACGTCTATCCTCCCTAAGGTGGAATCACCACCAAAGGTTTTCGCAATTGCGCTTTTTCCTTACTATTATAATGGAAACGAATCGTATATATACCCCAACATTTGAAGAAAGCGGGCAAGAGGGGTACCCTTCACTTTAAACGTCAATATTAGCAAAGTTTGAGATGATAATAGGTATAACTTTATTTTAAACGATTTAACTATTATTAATGTTAATAATTGAAGATTAAAATAATTAAAAATAATTATATTTATTTAAATATTAAAGATAAACCTCTCGTGCAAAGAGAGATATTATCATCGCCTCCTATATCTACCAAGGCCCGTGCATGCGATATATTTCCTTCATTGCCTCCTATATCTATCAAGGCCCGTGCATTTCGATATACTTTTCAAAACAACAACCAAAATGGGAAGCTCCTCTTAGAAACATAATAATTTCTTTTCTCTGTATATGAAATGAAAATATGGATAATATTGCGCTCCTTCTTTAATGGTATGAATCATTTCCTGTCTATTAATATTTTACGTAGGAGTAATATGTTTTTAGCGAAGTCTAGAGAGGATAAACATAAGCGAGATTGTTTCGGGAAAAAAATACTGCTTCCACTAATGGGTTTATACTCCTTGTTACTGTTGTATAGAGTAATCATGATAATAGCTTAAAAAATTACGAGAGGACAGACCTTTTTTATCCTCTTGTTTTATTCTTAATAGGAATATAAAACATTTATTTTGTATCAAAAAATATTTTTTGGTGCTAAGATTGCTTTAAAAAAATCCAAACGGTTAGGCATTGGTAAAAAAAAAAACAAATGATATTTTTCAAATCTAATGAGATAACGCCCACCTAGTTGAAAATTGCCCTTTATTACCCGCGGGAGCCATTCTTAATGAGAATTTCGATGCTAGAAGGTTGTCAATTAAACTACCGGCATATTATTGTTGTTGGAAATTGGATATTAAGTCAAATTAAGTGGTTGTAAAGAGCCAGCAGGTTTTTGCCGCTTCTTTTTGTGAGTATTTGATTTTTGTATGTAAAATGGAGGAAGATAATGTTGAGAGTAAGGATGAAATGCGGAAGCTCAAAGCGCGGGAAAGGATGAGGGCAAAAAGGTCGACGTTTTCATTGGATACTTAAGTTTATATAATCTTCTCGACACGGAGAGGTAATATTTTGGTTTTCCCAACTTGTTGATATATGGTCTATCCATTTTTACAAGTTCAAACAATCGATTGCACTATAGGAGGGAACCGAAGGGACGATTTCAGAACTCCAATTCTGGTTTTTCGCTGGTTTCACTTTCTTCTTTTTCACCGTTTTACTAATTTCCCTCGAAATTACGTGGTTATATCTTAATAATTTGTCAGTGTCGTTTAACTTAGCATCGTTAATGATAGATTTCAACTTATCATCCTTCTCTAATTCCACCGAAGTGTCGACTTTGAAACCGCAATTTGATTTTAACCTATTATAAGTGTCTTCAGAAATTAATAACATTTTTCGTGCCATTCTATTTTATTGCGCGACTTATAGCCGCACCTGCCACTGAGCTGATGATAAGGGTCCAAGGAGCAAAGGAAAGAAGACCCCGTTTTGAATTAGTATTTTCTTCTTTATTGAATTAGGGATTTTCGAAGTAACTCGTCTTAGGGCGTGTCGATGTTTCTTCAACCGCTGCTTCTCGTTTTCTGAAAGAGGGACATTACCCTGTAGGATATTCATACAACACTGGGCAATAGATTTTACAGCTTCTTTATTAGCATATTTTATTGCAGCATTTCTTTGACACCCATTACATTTTGATATGTAATTTAAAAAATTTTAAATTTTCGCGTACTCTCTCCGATGGAGCGATGTGGCTAGCCTCGCGGCTTTCACCAGGGTGCAGTTGTTGTCGTTCCTGTGGTACGTGCAGGCTTTGGGGGTCTGGCAGTCCTCGATAGTGGTCAGTTTGTAACGCTAAAAATTCCTAATTCTAACAATAAGTTTGTGGGCATGTCAATTCCACGAAAATAAATAATTGTTATCTCCCTTCAAAATTCTATTCCGGACAGATTTTGTAGATAAACCAATTTCGGACTTTCTCGGCCAAAGAAGTTCGAAACCGCTCCTTCAAATTCCAACCGTCATTAGTCCTTATCTTTCCCTTACTCAACGCGAGAAGCGTTCTCCCTTCAGCTTCCCTCGAACGAATTTTGACGATCATTATTATTCATTTATTTCACTAAAAAGTATTGAGAGTTGCGTTTAACATACGTACCAGTAAAATAGAATTGGTAAATGTATTAAGTTCAGCTAGCTAATTGGACCAAGTCATTTACAATGCATAGAGGGGTGGTGGCTAGCCCCTATGCCACAGCTAACCGACAGCGCCCTATACTAACTATTACCGTTAACCTCTGCAAGTTTTGATAGAAAGGAGAAACCGGGTTAGACCGCGGAGGAAAACTCCTTTAACATGCGGAGTTTTATGTATGTATATAGTACGGGGTGTGCGCTTGGTCCCCTAATTGATAGCAGGACCAAGATAAGATCTATTCGGAGTGTTAGTGTGTGTGTGGGGGGGGGCGCGCTTTACCTTTAGAAAGCTGAACTTTCTTGGAAAGGACAATCCGATCGGCGGTAGAACCGAAGATGAAAGAGGAGCCACGATGACTTCTTCTTAAGCCATTATGTGCATGGAAGTAGCGCTTTCAAAAAGAGACGACAATATTACTCTCGGGCGCGGGGTCCCACGGCTCGCCAGAACACGTGACGTTGACAGTTATTTATTATAGTATTCTATTATTTTATCGTTGTTATTACAATTTAAAGATGTTCATTAAGAACCTGCAATGCCATTTTGTATTATTAATTTTTGTATGGTCATGACCTTAGTACCATGTTTCGTTGTTTAAGTATAGTAAAGGTATCGACTTATTGGTAACTCTCAATACCGTCTTAAATTAATTTATCTTATCTCCTATAAAATGATCCCCTAGACAAACAGATTTTATCTTAATCTTACTTACGCTTCCTGAAATGAGTAAGGTAGCGAGCAACCCGGATAGCCTAATCCTTTTCCCTTTTTACTTTTGTAGTGGATTGACATGTTAGTTAAGGTTAATCTATTATAACGGCTGTAAATTATAATTTCTTATGACCGTTACAAGTTTCGGACACCCGTACTCCTCGGTGTTGGTAACGTCCACTCCCAAGAGCTGGGTAGAACCAAAGCTTTCTCCGCACCCCTTCGTAACGAAGGATGATGCCTTCTGGCGAATGTACTCGCCTACTTCCTGCAGCGTTTCGTAGGGATAATCCCCCTCCTCGAAACCTTGGTCATAAATGTTGCGAGACAGCCAGTGAACCTGTCTTTTATCCTTAATAGATAGTTCCGAGAATAGGCATGGTGATTGGAAAATCCATACGTCATAGGCTGTCGTCTCCTTCAAGTACATTGACAGCTCCCGATCCATTCTCCCTTGATCCTGAAAACGTAGGCTTCCAGGATGGCCGTCATTTCGGTATGAATACCGCTGCTAATTGTTGCCCTGGAATTATACCTGTTCTTAATCTATGATTATCCTGGGTGTTGGCCATAAGGTCTACCAAGAGATAACCGTAGGGTTCAGTTGTCGCCTGTCTAAACGCGTCCACTACGTATTTGCTATTACCCAGTGAAATTTGTCTCGAAATATTAACAATGGCGGATTGATCACGCGGTGTTTTAAATATGACCAAGTAATGGGCGTTAAGGTTCAGGGTGCGTATTTCCTTTCCATGGTAGTATAAGTTCTGCATTAAAATTAGAACGGAAGTGTTTCTATGGTGGGAGCCTCTAAGGAAAAGATTTGTTTCATCCTTATTATTCGCTATTTCACATAAAAGATCGTCTAATATAACGAAATTACTCACACTAACATCTAAGGTGCTAACATCCAATAATCCCCCATGGAATTTCAAGTTCGGGGTATGGGATAGTATGGTACTAAAAAGATTCGACTGATATTCCGTGTAACACCATATTATCCTTTCTGGGGTAGGTGAAATACATATATCTCTATGCTCAATTTACTCTCCTACAAAAACACTCTTCCCACATCCCGTGACCCCGGCTAAGAGTCCGGTAAATGGGTGTTTCATGCTTAAATCCATATCGATAAATGAGGAAAAAATGAACCGAACACTGATAATATATCCTAGGGGGAAACTGGCAAGGCTTAACTGAGATGTTTAAAAAGATTATTAGTACTTACAATTTGACTGATTCCATTTCTGTGTGATGGGCTGTGTATATCCAATACAATTCAGCGTCTTGTAGTAAGGCTTGGAGAGTTGTAACTTATCTTTAAACCTACCCCGTCTTTTACACCATCCTATCACGCGTCCTATCATGTATATTTCCTCACGGGTCACAACGCCGAAAGTTAACATGACTCCTTCATTTCGTAATTCTAATTCCCCCAGGCCACGCCATGGCATTTCCCCTATAAATTTCCAGGCCATTCACAAAGTCAACATGGTGTTGAGGGGTTAAAGCTTTTCCCGGGTTTTCCCAACCGAAAAATCTGGCGTGAGGACATCATCTTGGTGTCAGGTGTCAACTGGGTGTCAGGCGCCAAATCTGGTGTGAGGACGTCATCTTGGTGTCAGGATTCAACTGGGTGACACTGACGCAAAAGACTCACTTACATACTACTCACCCCAGTGTTTTTCGAGCACTTTAAAGGGTCTGTAAAGCGGTCGGCGGACCGTGATTTTTTGAAGACTATAGAGTCTCTTTAACGATGATGTCGGGTCGAGCACTAGCTGATTTAGTACTAGTTACATGTACAGTAGCCTTATCTTGGAACAAATTTTGGAAAATGAGAGATAAAAAATTCCAAATAATGTACTAAAGTGTATATCATAGCATTCGTTTTTCATTGAAAGACTTTATAAGGCACAAGTTTATGACACAACTTTCTCTAGTGGTCAATATATTTGACAATTTACGACAAGTTCAAATAGAATGATGAAAGAACAGGTTACTATTGGTGTTTAATTCCAAACAACCACGCATGTAAATAACTACGAGATGATTTTCGTGACTTATTACTGGCAATTGGGCAAGTCGTACTAAAATGCATTTACATTGTGGTAACGTAAAAAAGTACCTCAAAGGTGAATGCCCCAAATATATCGGAACTAACATCTGATATATATGGATATGCTCTTAACGTTGCATAATAATCGTATTGTATCGGAAGCGATGTAATGTTTAAATCTTTGTCGTTGAAGCGTATAGCATTAGTCTTTCTCCTCTAAAATGAAAAAAAGAAGAAATAAACGTTAAATGCATCGATTAAGATTTAATTGTAGCCTAACTGTTCTTACAGAGTAAAATAGATGATTTTTGAATTCGTCAAACCTACAAAGAAACACTAAATTAACTAATGAGAACTACTCCTTAATACACTGTTAGAAAAAAAGGTGTTTCATGGGTGTTCGGAAATACCTTGAGGTGTTTATACACTCTTTTTGGAGTGTTTTTTAACTGAGATGGTGTTTTCTCCGTAAAAAGGTGCTAGTTGACTCTTTTAAGGTATTTTTTAAGGAAATGATGATTCACTGGTACGTAGACACACCTTTAGGTGTTAATTGACCCTTAATAAATTGGTTTTTAAACGGAAATAGTGTTTTTAATATAAATCTGTTCGAATGGTGCGAATAAGTCGGTTTAAGAAACTTAATTCCTAAAATAATTTTAAACATAGCTATCTTTAACGTTATACTTCTAGGGAACACCTATATCAGAACTTTTGTAAATTTAGGGTATAAAAGGTGATTGATTCACAATAAGAGGTAAGAAAGTGTGCAATTGCGTGAACCTTTGGTGGAAGCTCTGCCATTGGGAGGCTAGACGTTTCTCGTAACCCTAGCCGCGTGAGGCGTATGTGGTGTACACGAAAGACTATTGCATGGTATTGATGTTAGAAGCCATTAAATACCGTTTAGGATTGGGTGAAACAATTGGTGGTTAGACAGTAGATGAAGGTGTAACGGATAGTTAATTATTGACGTTAAATAAGATGGATATAGCAATGAAGTAACATTTTTCGAATTTCTGTATACTGCGAACGCGGTCCGGAAATTGCGAACACGTTTGCTTCCATTTTGCCAACTGCGAACACGGTGCCAGACAGACACACAGACACGTCCAGTGCAATACCTCTCCGTGACGTTCTCGTCACTCGGAGAGGTAAAAATTCTACTTCATTACGCAATCTCCACACTTGTTTTTCAGATGGTATATACGAAATACACGTTTATCTGTACTTATTGGCTTCTGACAACACCATCTGTGTATACCACATACACGTTAATCTGAAACATTAGCTTCTGCTCCATTATCATCGTTGGAATTAAGATGTACGCGCGAACGGCTTAAGTTACGAGAAACGACTAGCCTCCCAATGGCAGGGCTTTGACCAAAGGTTCACGCAATAGCGCTTATTCCTACCATTTGTCAATCAATTGCCTTATATACCCTAAATTTCCAAAATTTGTGAAAACGGTTTACGCTAGAAGTCAAACATCAACAATAGCTATATTTAAAATCATTTTAAGAATAACGCTTCTTTAAACCACTTAACTAGAATTAAGGTAAAATACTGACGATTAAAAAATTAATATCATTTATATTTAATTAATTATTTAAGATAAACTTATTTCTATGTACTGACACAAGTGAGAGTTAATATAGAACGAGTAATGAAGATTGCATCTGAATCGAAACACTATACGCATATCAAAGTTAATATAAAGCGAATAAAATAAAATTATCTCTTACAAAACCATAACATTTTCTTATTGTTGAATATTAAATGGAAATATTTAGTATGTTTCGGCATTGCGATTCTTTTTGTAGTTTTGTAGCTAAAAAGCTCTGTTTCATTTCAATATTCCAAGAACATCTTTTATATTAATATTTCAAATTCGGTGTTTACTTTTTAATTCAGCTTTACTACATTTATATACAGTGTAAACGTGAAATTAAACTTTCCCAGTTACACTGAATGCTACTTCTAAAGATTTTGGTAAGCGTTGTTCGGTTTGGTTCCATGAATTCGTGTCTTTGAGGAGGTATTGACGGTTCACAGTGAGCCGAAAATTAAATACACATTTGAATGATTTAAATCAGGTCCTTAGATAGAACTATTGAGGATATACAGTAAAGGTTAAACGTAACCATTTCACACGCATATCAATTCTTACGCTGTTGAATAAGGCTTACAGCAGAAAAAAACGTTTACCCTTAATCCACTGGATTTGAGCAGCAGATTTTGAGCAGCTATTTTGAAAGACTAATCTATGGTATAACTCATGTGTTTTGTAAAAATAAATTTTAAAAAACACCTTTTACAGAGTCTATAGACACCTTTCTGGTATAATTATAAACTTATTTTAAGGGTTTTGTTTTAAACCTAACCGGAATTAAAAAGCACCAACGTCATTGGAATTTAAAAACAACAAATTAGTCTCAAAAACATCTTTTTTTAAAGGGTTTATAAACACTTTTTCTGGTATTAATATGTACCTCTATTCAAAGCTATTAAAACACGTAACAGGATTTAAAAAGCACCTTCAGGAATGGTATTATTTCGCACCGTTTTGAAAGGTGCGTATTGACATCCTCTCGAATGGTGCTTTTAAACACCAATAGAAGTGCTCCTGGGGATGCATTAGGAAACACCTCTAAAGGTTTCAAACAGTTCCAATTTTTTTAACAGTGTAGCCATTTCTTTCGAGCTGTTGGTGGCAAAATTAATTTAGAAGATCATGTGCTCCAAAAAGTGGATAAGCTTTCACTTGACACAAGTTTTGCTGCAGAAAGAGAAGTGTAAAAAGCATCAACAAAGTGGCAAATTTTGTTAGTGAAATGTGGGAAGTTGAAAAAGCTTTTATGGAATTGCTTCAAAAACTTTCTTCTTTTGGATCTGTAAAAACTGGTGGCGCTAAATTGTGTTGCGGGATCACCACCGATGAATTTAATTGTTTGAAAGTGAAAGACACGAAGGATTTTGCCCAAAAAAGGTTTTATCCAGGTGGTGCCCAAGTATACGAAGGACCCAATTGTTCCGTTATAATTGACATCTCAAACAAATTTCGAATGCCAGCGTATCCTTTTCATCGTTGTGTCAATTGCCAGTCGTACGTGTCACGTCGGGCAAAGCGAAGCTTCAGCATCTCGGAATTTGAAGGTCAGTTCATCAAGCGTCCCAAATAAATCTATAATAAAAACAACTCCAAGTAGTATTTTTTCCAAAGTACACTGTTAAAAATAATGGTTCATAAATGGTATAAAAAGGGTATATCCTCTCCCGCTGCACCATTAATGGTTTAAATTTAGCTAAACAATGGTGTGATTATGGTTTGGTTTGATTGGCAAACCATTGATGGTGTATGAATGGTTTATCTTAAATGTTTGACTGTTCCACATATGGTTTGATAATGGCATATTAGGATAAGTGGTTAAAATATGGTTAAGAAATGGTTTATGTTAAAAACTTTTGACCATTCCATATATGGTTTGATAATGGAAAGTTGGATATATGGTTCGAATTTGGTTTAAAAATAATTAACCATTTTTTCTCTATTCCATATATGGTTTGGTAATGGAAAGTCAGGATATCTGGTTAAAATATGGTATAGACATAGTCATACATTGTTCTATATTCCATATTAGGTTTGATAATGGAAAATTAGGGTATATGGTTAAAATATGGTTTAAAAATAGTTAACAATTTTTACTCTATTCCATAACATGCAAGCATAAAATTTAAACGTTGGCACATTAGTTTAAATTTAAACTGTTGACAGAGCCATAGTTTTTTCTTCTCAGAGTGACAATGACGTCACGGAGAGGTATTACACTGGACGTGTCTGTGTGTGTCTGTCTGTCACCGCGTTCGCAGTTGGCAAATCTGAGCTAACGTGTTCCCAATTTCCAGACCGAGTTCGCAGTATACAGAAATTCAGAAAATTTTACTTCCTTGCTTTATCCATCTTATTTAACGCTAATCATTAACTCTCCATTACACCTTCATCTGCTGTCTAACCGCCATTGTTTCACCCAATGCCAACCGCTATTTAATGGCTTCTAACAACAACACACCGCAAGCACAATAATCTGTTCTTAATGTCTTCTAACACACTTTCGTCTATACCACATAGACACCAATCTGCAACATTGGCTTCTACTCCATCATCGTCGTTAGGCGTAAAATGTACGCGGGGAGGGGCTAGGATTAAGATAAACGTCTAGCCACCCAATGGCAGGGCTTCCACCAAAGGTTCACGCAATTGCGCATTTTATTTTCCCATAGTGTGAATCAATCGCCTTATATACCCTAAATTTACAAAAGTTCTGATATAGGTGTTCTCTAGAAGTATAACGTTAAAGATATCTGTGTTTAAAATTATTTTAGGAATTAAGATTCATAAACCAACTTAACTAAAATTAACATAAATTACTGACGATTAAAATATTTAATATCAGTTTCATTTATTTAATTATTTAAGATAAACCTCTTTCTTTGGAATGACACAAGAGAGAGTTTATATAGAACGAGTAATGAAGATTGCATCTGAATCGAAACACTACACGCATACCAAAGTTAATATCATGTTAATATAAAGCGAGTAGGATGAAAAGATCTGTTACAAAACGGTAACATTTTCTTTTTGCAGAATATTGAAAGGAAATATTTTAAATATTTTTCGGCATTACGATTCTTTTAGTAGTTGTGTAGGTATAAAACTATGTTTCATGTCAATATTTAAGAACATCTTTTGATATTAACATTTCAAATTTGGTGTTTAATTTTTAATTCAGCTTTACTACATTTATATATAGTGTAAACGTAAATTGTAACTTCAACAGATGATATGTATATTAATACTTCATTATCCCAGTGTTGAAACGATCGGTTCTATGAAATAATATATCTTAGATAAAAACGAAAATTGACCTTGTTTCGTGCCCTCTTTAAGGAGGTATTTACGGTTCAGAGTGAGCCAAAAGTTAAATCCACATTTAAGTGATAGATATTAGCTTCGCATTAGAATTGAGGATACATAGAAAATGATTATACGCTTCAACCTTTACAAATGCCCTCGGCAATAACTCGCCAAATGCGAACTATGTATGTCCGGTTTTTCTCATTGACTAATGGACCTGTGATTTGAAAGTAAATTTTTGTTTGAAAGAGTACGTCCTCGTCTCAACTCGGAGACGTTTATTTTGGTTTCCCAACTTTTAATGAAACAATTTATTTTTTATTACCTATCCGAGTGAATTATGTCACGGAGAGTCCTAATTTCGACGTGTGTGTCTGTTGCTACACCCCAGGGGACCGCGTTCTCAGTTTGCAAATCGGAGCAAAAGTGTGCTCAATTTCCGAACCGCATATACAGTTCCCGGAAATTTCTAAAATTGTATTCCTCTTACACTGTCTAACACTACCAACTTCTTGTTTTTGTCCATCCCACATGGACACCAGTCTGTACTTACTGGCTTCAATACACGACCATCATCCGGTCTTTTGTCCTTACCACATGGACACCAGTCTGTGCTTACTGGCTTCTATCTCTATCATCATCGTTAAGGTTAACACAGACGCAGTGATCAGCTAGGGTTACGAGAAACGTCTATATTCTGTCAAACGAAAGAAGAGCCCTGAGAAATTCGTCCAAATTGGTGTAGCCACCATCGACCCCATAGTACTTTATCAACTTGTTTTGTTTTGTCAATAGTCGTCTGTAACATAGTCTGCTATAAACAGATAGGCTTAATCGCAATAGAACCAATACATTTTGCAATACATATTTAATATGTTTACGTTTCATGGTTTTTTACGATAATCGAGTATTAAAGAATATAAATCAAAATTAACGACAAGACACCAGTTTTATCTTTGTTGAACTAGCATTGCAATATATTTTAATGACATAATAGCAGACTATATTACACACGACTATTGACAAAACAAAACAAGTTGATAAAGTACTATGGGGTCGATGGTGGCGACACTAATTTGGACAAATTTCTCAGGGCTCTTCTTTCGTTTGACAGACTATAGCCTCCCAATGGTGGGGTTTCCACCAAAAGTTCACGCAGTTGCGCTGCCCTTATCAATATCTGAGATTTGCATCATTTATATACTACTGATTTGAGTAGGGCAAAACAGCAGGCGTATCCTTCATTTCAAACGTCAATATTAGTCAAGTCTCTCAAGAATGTATAATTATTCTTTTTTAAAACGATGTAACGCTCAACAAGGTGAATAATTAACGAAGAAAATATATAATAGTAATTATATTTATTACCTCTCCGAGTGACGTATGTCACGGAGAGGTTCTAAAATCGACAGGCATGTCGGGGTGTGTGTGTGTGTGTGTGTGTCTGTTGTTACACCCACCTGACCGCGTTCGCAGTTTCCAAATCGGAGCAAACGTGTTCGCCATTACCGAACAGTATTCACAGTCACGGAAATGGCTCCTCCACTTGAGTTCTCACACCACCATCTTCTGGTCTTGTTCCATCCCACACGGACACCAGTCTGTACTTACTGGCTTCTAATCACCATCATCTTCTGGTCTTCGTCCCTTCCACTTGGAAACCAGTCTGTACATACTGGCTTCTAATCACCACCATCTTCTGGTCTTTGTCCATCCCACATGGACACCAGTCTGTTCACACTGGCTTCTAACACCACCATCTTCTGGTCTTTGTTTTTGTCCATCCCACATGGACAATAGTCTGTTCACCTGGCTTCTACACCACCATCTTCTGGTCTCTGTTTTTGTCCATCCCACATGGACACCAGTCTGCACACCTGGCTTCTACTCCATCGTCATCCTTTCGTTTAAGACATTCGCGGCGATCAGCCAGGGTTACGAGAAACGTCTAGCCTCCCTAGGGTGGGTTGTCCACCAATGGTTTTCGCAATTGCGGTTGTTCTTGCTTTTAACTGTAGTTCGACACCCTTATATACTACCTATTTGAGTAGGGCGAAGCAACCGGCGTATGCTTCATTTCAAACGCCAATATTAGTCAAGTCTCTCAAGAATGTTTAATTGTTCTTTATCAAAACGATGTAACGCTCAATAAGGCGAACAACTAACGAAGAAAATATTTAATATTAGTTATATTTATTTTAATATTTAAGATAATCTTGTTTCTCAACTCAAAATTAATACGGAAAGAGTTCAAAATCAGTCTTATGTTTTTGTCTGTGTGTGTCCGTCCATTGTTACACTAGTGCGTCGCGTTAGCAGTTAGCCTTGTGTTGATGTGTTAAGAAATCATACAGAACCTTAATATTCCCTTTTTCCATAATATAAAGTGAATATGTAGAAGTATTTTTCGTAATTATGATGCATTTAGTACTATTGTAGCTTTAAAGCTCTGTTTCATTTTGATATTCCTAAGATTTTTTTTAATATTGTTATTTGAAATGGCTGTTTATATATTACTTAAGCTATAGTACATTTGTATATAGAATTGTCCTTGGTTTAGTAATTTAATGAAGAAAACTAAGATCTAGACTCTAGCGGGTATATCAAGTACTATCCGCAATAGGCTTAGTGAAACAAAGAGTAAATAATTGCGGCCTGAGGTGAAGTAAACTTTGGGCTTTGATTTTCATGTCTGAAATGAAGAGACATCAACTGTTCAGAGTGAGCCGAAAGTTAAATACACTCTTAAATAATCAGGTTAAGATTTTATAATAGAAGAAAAGATCATGTTGGCAATTTGGTAAGTAAAAGGGCTAATGGTAAACGGGTAGTAGCTACATACTTTTTACTTTATGTATGATGCGCATTGACTATTAGTGCGTCTAGCTACAATATAGCTTTGGTGTTATTTAACGTTAACATTCATGTTGGCAAACTACTGCAAACCAGTTGTGAATGTAGCTATCAGAATATACGGTAAACAGCTGAAGACTTCATTTCCTGTTCTTTTCCCCATTGACTGATTTGCATGTGTCCAAGATTTATCCTTATTGGATGTAAAATGTCGTCTGCTTTACTGTATATTCACTATGCTTGGAATACTGCTTCAATATTTCGTAAATTTTTACTTCAGAAAACAGAAATAATTCAATATCTAGGTAAATAAGTTTGTAGTAGTAGACCTCTTGACTCGGAGAGGTAATATTTTGGTTTTCCCAACTTGTTTAAAATCTAAACCCGATCATTTAAATGTGTATTTAGCTTTCGGCTCACTCTGAACCGTTAATGTCTGACACTAATCTCAAGACCCACAGTATACCACACTTCGGGCCTCAAATATTAACTCTTTAGCTCACTAGGCCTATTACGGATTATACTAGATTTAACCGACCGAGTCTAAGCATTAGCGTTTTCATTGTAATTGCTAACTCAAGGATTAGTCTATATACAAATGTAGTATAGCTTAAGTAATATATAAACAGCCATTTAAAATAATAGTATTTAAAAACGTTCTTGAAATATCAAAATGAAACAGAGCTTTAAAGCTACAAAACTACTAAAGGCATCGAAATTACGAAAAATATTTTCATACATTCACTTTATATTATGAAAAAGGGAAATATGAAAGTTTTGTGAGATTATTTTACACAAGGCGAACTGCTAACACACACTGTGCACTAGTGTAACAACGGACGGACACACACAGAAAAACACATAGACTGCTGTTTAACTCTTTCTGTATTAGTTTTGAGTTCAGAAACCAAATTATCTTTAATACTAAAATAAAAAGAATTAATATTATTATTTTCTTCGTTAGTTTTTACCTAATTGAGAGTTACATCGTTTTAAAGAAGAAGAATTAGACATTCTTGAGAGATTTGACTAATATTGACTTTTGATATGAAGGATACGCCTGTTGTTTCGCCCTACTCAAATCAGTAGTATATAGAGGTTTCGAATCGCAACTATGGACAAGAACAGCGCAATTGGGTGAACCTTTGGTGGTAGCTCCACCTTTGGGAGGCTGGACGTTTCTCGTAACCCAAGCCGATCGTCGCGTATGTCTTAATCTTAAGGATGATGATGGAGATAGAATCCAGACTGGCCATCCCACATGGACACCAGTCTACACTTACAGGCTTCTGAACTCCAACATCATCTGGTCTTTTGTCCATGCCACATGGCCACCAGTCTGTACATACTGGCTTCTAAACACCACCACCATCTGATCTTTTGTTCATTCCACATGGACACCAGTCTGTACTTACTGGCAGTAAATACAGACTGGTGTCCATGTGGGATGGACAAAAGACCAGAGGTTGGTGGTGTTAGACAGACAATGGAGTAACACCCATGTAAGTGGAATACAATTATCCAAATTTCCGTGAACTGTAAATGCGGTCCGGAAATTGAGAACACGTTTGCTCCGATTTGCAAACTGCGAACGCGGTCCCCTGGGGTGTAACAAGACACACACACACACACATAGAAACGTCGAAATTAGAACCTCTCCGAGATATACGTCACTCGGAGAGGTAAAACGCATTAAAACTACTAATGGTTTGTTGCTTTTGCGTGTACCAGTTTGAAACCCTCAACGGTTTGCAGTTTTTTACACGCACCTCTTTTAAACCAGTAATGGTTTGCTGTTTTCTATGCACCACTTTCAAACCCGTAATGGTTTGCTGTTTTTTGCATGCACCATTTTTAAACCATCACGGAGTTATCTTAAAATGGACTACATTGAAACCATTTTTTCACAGATCCTCGGCATTTCTTATTATAAACCAGAAATGATTTATCAAAGTTGTTTTAAACCAGTAATGGTTTACTGTTTTTGAAGCCGACCCTTTTAAACCATTTAGTTACTGCCGTAAACCCATTAGTGGTTGCTGAGAAAATCATAAACCCTATATAAACCCTTTGAAGACCATTATTTTTTACTGTGTAGTAAGGTTTTAAATAGATTTGGTTCAATACGGTTTTAGATAAAATTTGTTTGGTCAGGTTTTAGATATTTTTTCCAAGGTTTCAAATACGTTTGGTTTGGTTATGTGTAATGGGAAGTGGGGTCATTTTTCCGTCTCCTAGTCTGTCGGGTCCCTTTAGAAGGCTATTTGTCGATGAAGTGAAACCATATTATGAGAGGGTTGGTTGAAGAAGTGCTTTTGAATGCTCGTTGTTTTTGTGAAGCCCCTCCCTTACAAAAATTATCTTAAGAAACCTTGAGACTCTTTTCTGGGAAAATCTTTTAGAAATTCTCAAGAGATTTCAATGGGAAATAATGGGAAGTTTGGCACCTTTTTCCATAGGATGTTCTATAGATTTTCTTAAGAGTTTTTGTACTTGAAATTCTGAAGAAAATCCCTAAATATTTTCCAAAGCATTCCAAAAACATTTCCCAACAACCTTCGCAAAGATTTCCCTAAGAATTACCAAAGATTTTCGTGAGATATTCCCAAAGATTTCCCTAAGAATTCCCAAAGATTTTCGTAAGAAATTCCCAAAGATTTTTGTAAGAAATTCCCAAAGATTTTCGTAAGATATTCCCAAAGATTTTCGTAAGATATTCCCAATGATTTTCGTAAGATATTCCCAAAGATTTTCGTAAGATATTCCCAAAGATTTTCGTAAGATATTCCCAAAGATTTTCGTAAGATATTCCCAAAGATTTTCGTAAGATATTCCCAAAGATTTTCGTAAGATATTCCCAAAGATTTTCGTAAGATATTTCCAAAGATTTTCGTAAGATATTCCCAAAGATTTTCGTAAGATATTCACAAATATTTTTCCCTGTAATGTTCTAATTATTAGGGACTTCGTAATTAAACAAATAATTTATATTTATATATTTTTTATTCCGTTTATCTTTCACCCATTTCCAAATCTGAGCAAAAACAACTATGAAAAGTTCTTTAAATAAATGGCTGGTTGGCATTTTCAAGAGTTACATCACCAATAATGGTCTCTTCTTGTCTAGTGGTTTCATTCATTCCAGACTTCTTTTTGTTTGTATTTGTAACTTCTTTAATTTTGTCTTGGATGGTCCTTTTAATTTTATCCAATGAAATATCATATTTGCTCTTCACGTAATCTATAAAAATTCATATTAACAGCAACGATTAATTATGAATACAGATTAATACTAGGATTTATTTAATTTTATTTTAAATATTTTATATTAAAGTGAAATTTTGAATATCACCAAGAGAAAATAGTAGAGATTATAATACTTGTAGGAGAATTTCAATTCAGTTGTGCAATCCGTCCCATTTAGGGTCGCCCAATTTTTTATACCCCCAATAATTGAATGAGCCAAGACGAGAAGTAAAATGCAGCTAGCTGCCTTAAAAATATTGTGAGACTGCTGTTCTGACATGGAGAGGGGGGGGTAGGCTTTTAGATTTCTAACCAGGCAAACAAGGTGTCAGGCTCATGGCTATTTTCTCTTTATATTACTCATGCATTGAAGCATTTGCATAACACTGTATGGATCAAAAATGAACTTACTAAGAATGGCATTGATTTTCACTGGGTCTAGTTGGGGTTTAGCTGGAATATCCTTGAAGGCATTGGATTGTTTCCCGCTAATTGAAGTGTTCACTAATTCATGTTCTGTAAAAAGACATAAAAGGAGGTTCCTGGCAAAAAACCTTGGATTTCCACAAGATGAGAATTCTGCTCTGGTCAAATCTGACTTCTTGATCCATATGTTGTTTCCAATGTCAACCTAGTTAAATGTTTTTTCGTATACATTCAATGAAGGGATAATGGAGTATAAGTTATTTTTAGTCATAAAAGCTGTTGTACAATTGCCCTACCATTTCTTCTTGTTCCGATTCATTTCCAGAGTGAATGCGACTCTCTTTGCAAGTTTGAATCACCTTTCTCAACTTACTGACAAAATGATCCAGTTCTGTAGAAAAATTAAATTCGAAATTGATAAAAAACGTAATAACAACTTTTATAATTATTAAACATTTCATACCAGCCCCTTTTTGCAATTTTTCATTTTCTTCTAGCAAAATTTCATTTTTCCTCTTCAGTTTTTGAATTTTTTTCAAAAGCTTCTCTTCTCTCGCATTTGAAGAATCATTCATAGTTTCTTTTTCTATGACCGCCAAATTACTAACACCAGCAGCTTCCTGAATTTCAGTGTTTATTTCATTCAATAATAATTGGTTTTGCTATATAAATACGAAAATAATTAGAACTTTAGAGTTAGTACATTTGGCATATCTCTGCCATCATTGCCATGGTTTCCACACAGTGCTATCCATTTGAAATATTTTTTTCTTTCTACAAAGCTTCTGGCCAGCAGCAGAGATATACCTCCTTGTAACCACGTAGGAGAGGCAAGCCCCCACCCCAATTATTTTCCAATTTCAAGGTATTTTACATCTCCTTCTTGGTTTGACCCTCAGCGGCCTTGCTATTATACAGGTTATAATTTTTTTTACACTACATTGGGTTAAAACTGATACAATTCATCAGTAGAATTCTAGAATGTGTTTTTATTTTCAAAACCTTGAAATATTAATTTAGAGAGAGAGAGAAGCTGTTAAGTGTAAAACAGTCGTTTATAAAGACAGATCATTAACTAGATAAGAAAAGAAATTATTTCTTGGGCTTTACTCTACTTTTAAAGAACATTGGCAAAGGCAGCTGTGGGCTAGATAAAATGTTTTTAAAACAAATCACCCAATAAACAGAACGATTTGATGAATGTGTCATCCTTCGTTGCATTTCGCAGATCAGAAAAATAACCTTTCACACAAAACCCACATTACCCTGATTTGCATAAAATGTTGCTACTTCCATAAAATATGACATAATTCGTTAGTAAGTGGTAATTAAAAATACATGTATGGTTATGAGATTGCATAAATGTGAACATTTTTAATTTTAGGCCCCCAAATACTGCTCAATCAGTCATATTTTATTGGATTTCAAGATTTTATATTCTTATCTTACTTTGTTAACAGCTGGATCACGACTTTTCTTAGTAACTGTCTGATCCACAATTATTTGGGAAGCCATGTGTTTTCGTTTCTTCTCTAATTCCTCATTAGTTCTTGAAACATTAAATTTATTAAATACAACCAACCCGTTTCCCTACTAAATAAAAGCACAAGGTGAACCACTGTATAACATTTATTATTATTATTACTCTTATTGTCATTTATTATGAAAAAACTTCAGATAATTAATATTGTTATACATACTTGATGTACGCATCACAATTAGCAATTGAAAATTTAACTATATTTTTGGCGATTAAAGAGAGAATGAAGCGGCCATACAGAGATTTCAGAATAATTGAGGACACTTAACTAAAATCTCCAATAGATAGTTGACACAGACACACATGGAGGATTCATCCCATTTACACCAGACCGCCAGGCTACATGGAGGACAAAAGCAGACGGGTTGCTGTCCTCCTGGTATAAATGGTCTGAATCCTCCATGTGTGTAAACTATCTATTAGTTTTACGTAAGTTTAAAAAGTTGAGCTACTAAGCCTACGCTAATTTTTTGATGATGAAGCTTATATTTTTATAAAACCGCCATGAGGTCTTTCTTTCCTCGTTTCCTCCCCCCTTGCTATCTCACATTTTTAAGATTAGCAAGGAGGATGACACTAGCCTAAACCGCGGCGTTCCACCTCTACTTCTATCGCCACTTTTCCTCCCGCAAAATCTACGGGGAATCCCGCATTAGGTTTTAAACATTGGAAATTTAAGTAAAAGTAACGGGCATTTGTTACGAAAAATTATTTTAATTTACATGATTTTTATGAATATATCGATTAAATTTCATTCTCCATTTAAAAATGTTAAATCGCGATTAAAAAATTCAAAACTGAGATTTAATTTTCACATTACACAGTGGTTAAACTTCTACATATAAAAAAAGGTTACTTACCAAAAGCCATCAGCTTAGCTGGATAGGGTTTCCTTTTATAGTAAACCTCGCTTTCCATTCCAATAAATTTTGAAAAATCCCGGGCTCCCGAAATTTCGTTAGCCAGTTCTTTGTTTACAATGGTCTTAATGGGATACACGTCTAACGTAGGCTTTTCTAGCTGGAGCCATTTAACCAGAACAAAAAGTCCCAACTCTGAACTTGATTTTGACATAATTACTAATTAATACTTTCTTCTAAATCAAGTTTAAACGACAAATTCCGAACTTTAACAACGAAATTAAAAACGACTTCCTAGCGTAACCCCTTCAGTACACAGTGCGTTACTGCGTTGGAATTTGAAAACTTTCCTATTTTGGTCCGGGCGGGGTTTGGGGCGATTTTTTTTCCCAAAAAAACCTCCTTATTCACTAGCGTAAATAAGCCTTCCGCGAACGGGACACTTTAACCTGATAGTACCACAATAAGTGATAACAATCGGCCCCACCGAGTGGGAGAGTTTTTCGCCGTGAAAATAGGCCGGCATAGCCCTCCTTTCCACCTCGTGTCTTAGGTTAAAGAGGTGGTATGATAAAGGAGCTGTAAAGGTTAACCTAGGTTATATATTAGAAGGATTTCAACCCCTCTCCAAGGTCGCTCCATTATACTATGGTCGCATTCAGTAACAGGCATAATTCAAAAACCAGTGTCGCAAAGCAGAGAGATAGGGGGATGCTTTTGGTCACTAGTGTGTTAAGTTAAAACTTACAATTCATGAGCTAGTCTTGCAAATTCTAGAGATATTTTTTATTTTTTAAGTTACAGAAAATGCTGGCGGTTATTTTTATATTTTTTAACTTGACATTGAAGGCATAATTAACTATTATATATAAATACCTATTATTACTATGAATAAGCGATATCGTGAATATTTGTGGACGGACCAAAAAACAATACCGAAAAGATCTCGAGCACGGTATACCAAAAAAAAATAAACAAAATGTTTCCAAAGATGTTATCTTAAGTTCGGACTCTGAATCGGAATTTGTTACGCAAGTGCCTATCGAAGAAAACGCTAACAAATCTAACAACCACCAAATTCACCATCCAGAACGTCTTGAAGACTTGGATATGGAAGCAAGCCAAGATTTGTAAGAAATTATTCTTAACACTGATAATTATATTTTCAAAGCTTAGTTTCTATAGGGTAGTGTCAGTAAAAAGGGGAAACGACAATTTAACCCTCCCTCGATCTAGCCGCGCTTTGAAATAGGGAATATTGTGCGCGCCAGTTTTTAGGAAATATGACGTTGCTACACGTGCCACTGACAGTACTCTATCTATACTACCATAAGTTTATAAGCTATGTTCCATAAGTGTGTCACTCGTTAATGAGAGCTTGTCATGAAGTGACGTAGGCGACGCCTGGTAAGGCGCTATCAAAGGCTTAGTGTAGACTAAATAGGAGGATGGACTGCAAAACCGAGTGTAGTCAATTCTCGCGTCGTTCTTGGACTAGCTCTCATTAAACCTCTAGCATTACGAAGTAGAGGTAGTGACATACTTATGGAACATATCTTATAAACTTATGATACTACTTTACTCTTGAAATTATTTGAAATGGTAGGCCTCTATTATAGCCGAGTCAAATTCTTAGTATTAATTTAAGGGACATTGACGAGCCAGGTGCAGAAAATAGCAGCACTTCTAGTTCGATTGATGAAAATGATGACAGTCATGATAACAACGATGATAGTGATGATAACAACGATGACGAAACAAATGAAAATAACGCAAAAACTGATATGGTATATTATGTTTTATAAGAATAGTTACTCTATTATGGTACATAGTTTTCGCAAAAGGGAGTTTTTCGGTGCCTCCATTGTTGCCAGACCCAAGAGACCATTGGTGAGCTATGCAAGCAATTAAGACCAGAGAAATGCCTGTAATTCAGAACGAGTCAATACTGCAGTGGCTTGGCAACACTGCGCTGAGTGAAGGGAGAAGAGAGAGGGGGGCATTTTATTTCTAGCTCCTTTAGTTAAAACAACAACAACATATCATTATTCCAGGATGAACCTATTTATGAAGGATCTCACTTAACAAAAAAAGAGAGTATGCTCCTTATAATGGCCCATATATTAAGACACCACACATCTGAAGAAGCTACTTCTAGCTTATTGCAATTAATTAGATGGCATCTACCGCAAAGTGTGTCCACATCGTTTCCCATAACAAAGTATCTTTTCCACAAATATTTTGAAAGCCCAAAAGGTTTGGTTAAACCGTACTTCTATTGTCCAAATGATGCTTGTAAATCGAATTATTTGGGACCAGAGAGAGAGGGTCAAGATGAACTAAAGTGCGATATTTGCAACTCGGATTTTAATGTAGATTTCCTATTAAAGGGTGGAAATTACTTTTTAGTATTTGATGTTGAATCTCAAATCAAAAACTTATTAGAATTGATATGCCCCGAGTTAAAAAAAAGTATAAGCTACTTCGATATTTCCGATATTACGAAATCTTCAAAATATCGTAGAAGTAACATGAATGACGATGACGTTTCAATAACATGGAACACTGACGGCGTTCCTATTTTTGAATCGTCAAAATTTGATATTTGGCCCCTACAGCTCACCATCAATGAGTTGCCAATAGGAGCTAGACAGAGAAATACTCTTTGCGCAGGCCTTTGGTTTGGACAAAAAAACCCAATATGAACTGTTTTTTGAAACCTTTCGTTGAAATTATAAATTCACTTTCTTCAAATGGGATTGTTTGGACAAACAAAGAACAGAAGAAAATAAGATCCCGAGTATTCCCCGGACCATGTACTGTAGACACAATAGCTCGGTGTACAATACAAAATATGACTCAATTCAATGGAATGTTTGGTTGCCCATGGTGTTATCACCCGGGAGTAATGGTGGAAAAAGGGAAAGGCAATATAAGGGTCTACCCTTACAAAAATTTTGAAAATGTAGACGCGCGGACAAAGCTGGGATTTATTGACGATGCCACAAATGCAGTAAACAAAGAAGAGATTATCAATGGTGTTAAAGGGCCATCAGTTTTGTTAGAATGAACCACTTTGACTTAATAGAAGATGTACTCGTGGACTATATGCATTGTTTGTGTTTAGGTGTTATAAGAACAACCACAAATTTATGGTTGGATTCTAAGTCACACGAAGAACCTTATTACTTAGGCCGGAAAGTGAAAGAACTGGACGCAAAGCTAAATAAAATAAAAGTGCCAAAGGAATTTACCAGAAAGCCTAGGTCATTTGAAGAGCGAGTATATTGGAAAGCGTCTGAATGGAGATCGTGGGCATTGTTTTACTCTCCATCCGTTTTGAAAGGACTTTTGCCCGGTCAGTTTTACAGTAATTGGATGAAGTTAATTATGGTATTTCACTTGTTATTAGCAAGATCAGTACCTGTTAACTTGCTCTTTCAAGCGAGAAAAACTGTCTGCGAATTTCTCAGTGGCTATGAAAATCTTTATGGAGTAAAAAACATGCTTTTCAACATCCATCAAGTTTATCATTTAGTTGATTGTGTTGCGAATTGGGGCCCACTCTGGTCATTTTCAGCTTTCCCATTTGAATCAAATAATGGTCGGCTACTGAAACTTTTCCATGGTACGCAATATGTACAAACTCAGATCTCCTAGAGATTTTTGTTTTTGCAATTTATCCCTATTCTAGTCTTAAAAAATGAAGTTTTTAAACTAAATCCTATGCTTGCAAAGTTTTTTGCTTCATTAACTAACAATTATTCCCAATTCCCATCGCAAAAAATCAAAACTGAAAAAACTATTATTTTGGGTAAAACATTGCCTTCAAAGCTATCTGTTGATGAAAGCGCGATATTAGAAGAGCATGGCATCGAGCGCTCGATTACGCTTTTGCATAAAAAAGTGACAATAAATGGGTTGGTTTTTAGTGCAAAATGTAGAAGTAAAAGAATAGAAAACTGCTATATTTACACCGAGATTGGCGAGAATATTAACTTTTTCAAGATTAGTCAAATTTATTCCACATCTAATAAAAAAGTGTATGTCTCTGCCCAAAAGCTAAAAATTCTCCAGTTTAATGAATTCAAAATATTTGAAAATGGCCTTCCGCAAATTCTTTACCCATTTGAAGTGACAGAAAGAAAAACACTTCTTTCTCTTGAAAAAACAAAATTAAACAAATGCTTGAGAATTGTTAAAGAACCTAAACAATACCTCATTAAGCTAAACGTAGTTTTGGATGGAACTTAAATTTTTTAAAGTGACTAAAATATTAATTTTGAATATTTCCCAATTAATGGCCATTGTTTTGGTTATATCGTATGTATGTAACTATTAATTGAAACTCGTTTTTATATTTCAAACTTACCTATCATACTTGTGATTTTTGTCGTTTAAATTAATAATATTAAAAAACTGTTTCATTGATTCTCCTTCAAACTTAATTTAAAGACCAAATTATTCTCTCAATTACTTTTTGTTAAAATTCCTGAGATATTTGTAATTAGCACTTAAAATATTTCTCTCAAATATTCCCTTCTACTTTTAAAGGATTTTGAGAGAAAATTTCAAGTTAAGCTCAAAAACAGTTTATCACAAACATTCCCTTTAATTGTCCATATCGTTCTTCAGAAATATCTTTCTTCTAAAATTAAAATATTTTCCTCCTAAAGTTTCCCTTTAATTTTCCAATGCGTTCTTAAGAAATATTTTCCCTCTAAATACAAAACATTTCCCTCCCAAAGATTCCCTTTAATTTTCCATAGCGTTCTTGAGAAATATTTTCCCTCTAAATACAAAAAATTTCCCTCCCAAAGATTCCCTTTAATTTTCCAATGCGTTCTCAAGAAAAAATTTCTTTCTAAATACCAAACATTCTCCTCCCAAAGTTTCCCATTAATTTTCCTAAGGGTTCTTAAGAACTAATTTCCAATGAAAAACCCAAATTATTACTCCCAAAGTTTCCCTTAAAATTCCCAAAGAACTCTTCGGAAATATTTTACCAATGTTCGAACTCCCAAGGACCCTTTCAAACTCCAAATTTTTTTCTCAAGGTTTCTTAAGATTTTTTTTGTAAGGGCTGAAAGGACCAGAAAAATCGTTTTCCGTTATTTTGATTTATATAAGAACTTTTACGACCACTACCGCCTACCTCATTTCGCCACGAACGAAATCATCTAAGGGGCGCATTGCGCTGTTATAACCCCCGATTCCAGCCACCTACAACCCTCGAAAAATCTATCTCAGACAAAGAACCTTCCATAGACACTTCCCCAAAGGACAGCGAAAGTCAACTACGGTCACTGGCATTTTAACTTGTCAGCGAATAACAGTACATCTTTTTTAAGAATGTACGGTATTTACGATTGAAAATTAATGGAGGCCGATATTGCATCTTATTAAGTTGTCTTTGCTATCGTCATCTAATTAGTGCACTTTTTGCGCCATCAATCGTTCAAAAGAAGAAAATAAAATTTATCAGTCGTCGGAAATTAGGATTTTCCCACTGATTTGAAGTTTATTTTTAAGTTAGTACTGTTAAAAGCAGGGATAGATGTAATTTTAGAAGTAAGAATGGAGAACAGAGTAATCTGGGTGCGCTTCAAAGTCCCGGACCTCCCTTTCTTCTTATGGAAGAAGAGGCGGGTCATAGAACATAGGTTAAAAGAAATTACATATTTTTCGTCGTCCCCGTCAGCAACGTCATCAAAACGCAGTTTAAATGAGCCAGTAAGATAATTTAAAATTTTCGTTACGTAATGGAACGAGGGGCTCTATACTGGGCTATGAGTCGGACTGAAGTAAATACTAACCGTTCTCCATTCCAACTTCTAAAATAACATCTACCCCTGATGAAAGATAATGTTAAATTGGGATAGAAATCAGATTATTATACCTAGTTCCCTTTTTGAGATTAAAAATTGTGATAGTGTTTTAGAGAGTGCAGATTTTAGATCTTCATTCCAGGCAATTGGGGCTCTCAAAATGCCGCCACTTCTGAATCATGGTTTTAATAATACAGACAAATTATTTAAGCTGTTCTTAAGTGAGCTTGAACACTGTGCACGAAGGGTTATTTCCAAAGTCGTCACAGGGCACCAAACTGTTTGATTCATGTGGGTTACTGTTTGTGTCAATTAACAAACACTTACCATTAAGAAAGGTTATATTTAACTATTTGGGATCGGTTTCCATTGCTGAATGCAACCATCAACCACTAAGACCATTTTCAATGTTAAGCGTAAAGTTACCATATTGTTCGATTCTAAGGCATCTGTTTTGCTTAGAATAATGGTATTACTAGTTTTAATTTTTGTATGTTATAGTAATAGTAAGAATCGAGATAAGATTGAACCCAAGAAGACTAAATTCATAGCAGACTAACCCTAAAACCATGTGGACCTAGCTTATTATTTCGTCATACTATAAACTTTCAGTAGAGTACAGTTTATCCACTACTTCATGTTATAGATTGTAGTTGTAGGCAAAGGAAATGGAGTTTGGAGGACGATCTAGACTTGGGATTTATTACTGAATGGAATTGGAGAGTGCAGGGCTATAATGTTAAACGAGGATTTATATTTCGCTCGGGGCAAACTTTACTTTCTTTGAAATTAGAATCCCCAAGCTGACCGACCAACCAAGAAGCTCCTGCACGAGGGACAAGATACGCCGTTCCTTTGTCAACTAGGTATATTTTATCCATTTTACCGTTTGGAACACTTATAAATATTAAAATTTATATTATCCGAAAAAACACATGCCTTTTTTGGACTTCATTATTCGATACTTAAGAATCAAAATTTAAAACTAATTTTAGTGCTGGTTGGCTGCGTTCACCAAAACACTGACACCGTAAAATTACACAAAAAACACAAAACAAACTAGGTGCACTGACCTATTTAAAAATTTACGTTTTCTACTTAAAGGGTATGCTAATTTACAATTTCATATCATATTTTACCACGAAAGTGGTATTATGTTACACTTTCAAGTCTTTACTTTCG
Source organism: Phalangium opilio (assembly GCF_054372755.1). Taxonomy (NCBI): domain Eukaryota; kingdom Metazoa; phylum Arthropoda; class Arachnida; order Opiliones; family Phalangiidae; genus Phalangium; species Phalangium opilio. The sequence goes on along the minus strand of NW_028324215.1, from coordinate 621,964 downwards.
AAATATCAAGATTTCACTAAAAGTTAACCAAAGTTTCTATTTTTAAAATCCATTGAAAAATCACGAAAACTCAGTTTCGATATATCAATAATTTTGTCTTGTCGAGCTTGTTTGCCTGTCAGGGGCGTCGGAAGTGTTTTGAAGTTGGGGGGCTCGGGCTCCGATGAAGACCAAGGAGGATGTATGGGATGACGCCCCAAACCTGCTCCGGAGCGTCTTTTGAAAGCTGTTGTCGTAATTTACACAAGTATAATTTTAAATAGTATAATTATAGATATACACCGGGGATGAGACATGAAACAAATGCGTAAGAGGATTGGGATATTCACCGGGGATGAGGCATGAGACTGTAAGGGGATATTAACCTGGAATGTGACTATGCATAAGGTACTGAGGGCTGATACTCACTCATACGCTCAATTTTAGTTGAATAAGTGACTAATTAATTTAGAAATAGTAAGCAAAAAGTGACTAAATAGGGGCAAATTAAGCTATAAAAAGGGCCACTTGAAATGAAATGTTTTCAGAGATGACCGATTTAAAAGATATTTTAAAGGTCGGTGTCGTAATTAAGCCCAATCTATGGTCTTAGATATTTCCAGTCAAAGGAAAGGTCACCTCATAAAAGGTCTACGGCGAAATTCAATTACAGAATGCAAAGCAATTGATGCTGTTTTAAATCAAAAATAAAACAAACATTCATTTGAATTGGATTAATTTTAAATAATAAGTTAAACATTTGCTGAGCGAGCGAAGCGAGCTCCACGATTTTGGACTTTGATCAACTGTGATCTCGCTATTTTTGCGTTTAAACCGTCATAAGACAAACATAGTACGTTTAACTTTGTGGTCGTGAAGATAAATAACACCGAAAGACTCAAAAATCCAAAAAAAATTACAAATAGTAATTAATTTTTGGAAAAGTGACTTCTAGTAACCGAATTTGAAAAAAGTGACTTTTAGTGAAAAAAGTGACTTAGTATCGGCCCTGGGTATTTCTCAAGGGGTGAGACTACTATTAAAGAAATTCAGAAAGTATAGCTAAAATATGCTTTACAATTTTTTGTAATGCAGTAGGCCTTAAAATATAGAAATTTCTTATTTTTAATCTAAAATTTAATACCTAAATGAATACAAACTAAGAAAATTAAAAACCAAATGTGAGGGGGCTGCGCCCCCTCACATTTCGTTATAGCAGGGGCTTGAGCCCTCCCTGCCCCCCCGGTTCCGACGCCACTGGCCTGTTTCATGACATCACTACGACGTGAGGAAAAAAAGCGCGGGAATCCTATTCGCATCTCGAGCTTCTCGCCAGTCTAAACTCTGGGTCTGATCTAAGACCATTAACAACCCCCGGGACTCGAAACGCAATAAGATCCTCGTATTGAAATTTCCGCCTCTAGGAGTTACGGCTGTTTTCACGACAAGGGTGCCACCAAGCGGCAACGGATAGAAACTTATAGGGTGTACAAAACTTCCGGTTTCGTTTATCGCTTAAAAAAAAAGAAATAAGATCGTCTTCTTCTAAATTAGGAGGCCGAGGCCGCAACGGTTTAATATACAATTATGATTCAATAATAAAATAATATATCGCTAAATCAAAGAGGAGGGAAATAGGGAGAGATAATCGCATAGGCAGCCGTGATCCATCCGTATTGAGAAGAGAGGAAAATGTGTGATACGCGGCGGCTCTTAACGCGCAACTTATTCGCGCACAGTTGACGTTATTGGTTCTCCTCTTTCGGGCTACTACTACGTCACCAAAATTGCTCGGAAAGGTTTAAACGTTGTTAAAACGTACGCTTTAAAAATAAAAAGCCGAGGCTTAAGTGAAATGTTCAGCCAAGTGGCCTTTTTTAAGCAAAGAGTTATTTATTTATCAGAGGTAATTTAGATAGATAGTATAAGATTAGAGCCGTGTAATGTTTCAGGAAAATATTCAAAATATCTTACTTGTAAACATATAACACCAAATCCTGCTAATGGATCACTATCACCATTAGAAAAATGGCTTGAGCACACGAACCCACGAAATGATGTTTTTTAATTACACATTGTTGATGTTTGGTTATAGGTTTTCGAAATGGTTTAAAAGTTATACCGTTCATTTTTGGATTACTTGAATACCGCGTATTGCTACTACAATTCAAGTAGCAGCATTTTTTGTGGTAAACCATTTTTAAATTACCTCTGATAAATAAATAACTCTGCTTAAAAAAGCCCACTTGGCTGATCATTTCACTTAAGCCTCGGCTTTTTATTTTTAAAGCGTACGTTTAACGTTTAAACCTTTCCGAGCAATTTTGGTGGCGTAGTAGCCAGAAAGAGGAGAACCAATAACGTCAACTGTGCGCGAATAAGGTGCGCGTTAAGAGCCGCCGCGTATCACAAATTTTCCCCTCTAGATGGATCACGGCTGCCTATGCGATTATCTCTCCCTATTTCCCTTCTCTTTGGCTAAATTAGCTTGATATCTGCAATATGGTAGTTAAAGAAACATATACACGTTAACATTTTCATTCTCATCTTCTTCGTCGTGATCCGCCATTTTTAAATAGCAAAGAGAGGAACCTGTAAACCGGAAATTTGGTGCCCCTTAAAAGTTTCCTCAATATACCGCAAGGGTCGCTAGAATCGCGCGTAACAGAAAACTACGAAAAGTAGAAAGCTTGCGTTGCGAGTCCCGGGGGTTGTAAATGGTCTTAGGTCTGATGCACCGTCTCACGTGAAGAAATATATCTTTGACGTCGGAGAACGGGAAACGTTTTAGCCTTTCTTAAAAAGAGGATTTCAAATAATTTCATTTGAAGCATTTTCAAAAGCATGTTGCCAAATAACCAGAAATCGGAGAATTAAAAGCTTGATATTTTGAATTCACATAAATTAATTCTATCTTTTGCTATATAAATCAGAGGTTTTTCAAACGAAGCTTCTCATTCCCTTTAAGGTAACAACAGTGCTTGTGGTCAAATTCAATTTGATTTCATTTTAGGAAAGAACGATAACGTGTTTTCGTTGTGAGTTACACCTCGGTCTCTTATCGGAGGCCAGACGGCTTAAAAATCAATAGTGTGTCCAAGGAAAGGATGAAGGATGACCAAGAAAAAGCTGTCTTCGGGGATCAATGAATGCTCACCAAAGCTCTGACCCTTTGCCTCTCTTACAGTTACACCGCGTCCCCGACTTCGTCTATCATAGCCGAAGGCCATATAACCCCACACTAATCTCCTCTTATACCTCTCCAACCTTGGGTCCGCGCTTACAGGAAAGAAGAAATCATGATAGAAGTAAAGCAATTCCTACTGGTATGACAAAGGATACTTCACTGAATTGGAAAAAGTTAAGTAATTAGGATTGAATGCGTCATTACTCCAGAAACTTTACAATTCTAAACGAGGGCCTGAAAGAAGTTATTGTTCATTTACTCTCCCACCATTAAACAGTGATCACTTTAAAAACAGTTGCCTTGATATTCCAGAAAAAAAATGCTCCGTTTTTACGTCACACTCCTTGCCATAATGCTGAAATTAAATTTAGAATGGCATTAATATACTAGAATCCAAAATGCTCATGCATCCCGAAGTTTTTGTACCGGGAAATTTCTCAGTTTTCCTTCACTCTATAGGGTTTATCAGATCTCGTTTCCAAAATAGGCGCAGTATCAAAGAAATTCTGATGCAATTCCACGAAAAGCTTACTTTCGTCAAATAGTTACTGAAAGTAACATTAGTCATTTAATTGAAAACTTGACTGCAGTTGGATTTCTTAACTCTGAAGCAAGGGGAAAATGCCATAGCTTGAAAATTGGGCATTAGAAACTTCGCTTATGGCTTCCATACGAAATACTTAAATATCTCTTCACAGCATTCCCTTTAGCCATTCTACGTCGGCTCTAACGGGCTAAGGTCAAGCCTGTACGGAGTTTGGGCGCGAGGTCGTCTTAGGAATTCGGCGTCTTGCAAGTATCTGGAGTCAACAGGTCTATGCTATACCAAGCAAATTATTATCCTGTCTCGAGGATCGTTAAACTAGGTTCTCTCTCCAAGTACTTCTCAGCCCCAGTAGTAAATACTCCCATTTAATACTAAAAAATGACAGCTTAAAAACTTTAAGTTTTGACCAAGACGAGCTTTTTGGCCTAAATTGAACATCTCCCTTGTTTACGAGACTAATATCGGCTGGAAAATATATAATGCTTTCTTCAGGGTATTGCACTTTAAAATTCTTGGGGGTCTTTAACAAAATTACGTTGACCTACGCGTATTACCAGGGAAAATTAATGGGAAAAGTCATTTCTTCTTAGTAAGTTATTATTCTTGTCGATATCCAAGGTCTCAAGTGGAATAGCTAACGTAGTGAAATACAACCTTCAAATTAATGTGAACGCGGTCTTAAATTGGGAACATGTGTGCTCCAATTTGCAAACTGCAAAAATGGTCCCCTGGTGTGCAACAACAGACAGATACACACACCCTGACATCCAATCACGCATACACACACGACGGCAACAGAGCCTCTCCGTGACATACGTCATTCGTATATATATATACTGCTCGTTTTAAATTCTTTGTTTGACCTATCCCTTTTTGCCCCAAACATCATTTGAGAAACTGGACAATGTCAAGTAGAGGTATGACTTAATGCTATAATTACTAAGTGAACTTACCCCTAATGCGGGTTAAATAAATATTTACTCATTATCTGGGAGTAAGGATTGTGCGTCATTTTATTGTCGCCTTACGCTCATCTTACCGCACTTTCTGTTATTATTGTGCGACTTTGATGAAACTACATCAAGTTTTGAAAACAGATAGTCATTGAAAGTTGTGTGTTCCTTATCTTTGAAATGTTAATACCTTTGTGCGGGAAGATCGAAATTATTCTGTTAACATATATGGCTTGGAAGTTTCTTTAGAAACAATATTAATAAGCTTTGAATGTTAACCATTATCTGGCTGTTATCCTTGACCAGCCTGACGCAGTCCCAACTAGCTAGCCTCTGGTTAAAGACTTTATAGGTCAATTAATTTTTACGTCTTGGGAAAATAAGTGTAGTAGACTGAGAAAGTGTTGAAATCTTCGCTTCTTAGGGGACGATTTACAATGAGAGGGCGTGCAGAGAGTCTTACCTTTATAGTTCTCGCGGGAAATGGTAGCCGCCGGTCAAATTAAATGCGTTTCTACCAAGCTCTATATCAAAACGCAGATAGTGTTCACGACCCTCGTGTCCCTTACCTAGACTCTGACCCTAAATTAAATCAATTTTAAGCTCTACATAAGGAGAGAATGAAATCACTTGTATTTAACGATGATGGACAGGTTTTTCATAAATTTATTAACAATACGTATGATCATAAGCATATCATACCACCCGTAAGCATGAATTCACAATACGATCACGGGTAATCACCATTGTTCAATAGCGCCACCTCGAGATGAATAAATAGATGAAAAAATAAAATTATAATAAACATTAACTTTGCACGCCTCCCCCTCCCCGATCATTAGCGAAGACGCGAACATCAAAATCCACGGTTTAAAATGTTTGTTATTTTTACAAGTATTAATGTAGGTAGAGCATATAATAGATAAGAATAAGATATATACTAATCCTTGTATATATGTCCTAGCTTCCGGTAGCATCCATTGCGCGATTTGAAAAATGTTTCCCCTTTGTGCCACCAGGAAGACCCGTGTGGCGAGTTTTACCCAGACAATGCCTGTGGCTAAATTCTCTCCGATTCACGCTTACGGGTGGTTTGATATGCTTATGGTATGATTTGTATTTGCGGGTCGATTTGTATTTAGAAAGTGTTTAGGGTTTCTTTGTACCCTTAATATTTTACGAGATATTAATTAATGAAAATTCATCTGAAAATTTCAAATTCCTCATATGAATTAAAGTACAGGAAGAAACACCCTACGTGAAATAACCAACGTATCTGGGTAAACGTTTGAATGGTCACATTTTGTGCGGCTTAGACATTTCTTAATTTTATAAATTTAGACAAAGTTGCACAAAATGTGACAATTCAAACGATTACCCAGATACGTTGAATATGCCATGCAGGGTGTTTCTTCCAATACTTCTGTTCTTAGAATAAAATGATCGTAACGCTTATCAACCAAACTAAAGAAATAAGTCGATCAGTTACTTTCTGTGATATATTATAAATCGCTGCGAAAAAACTATTAGTTGCGATTGATTGTTTGCATTTACTGGTAGAGGGATGTCTCTGACGTTCAGCGCATAGCAAAGACGTGTTGTTCCAAATGCTATTCAACATTAGATTCAAAAAAAATTCTTGATAATTGCTTTGGAGACAAAATGTGGAATCGACGCTTTAGAATTCAATGAAATGTCAGGATTGTCGAGATTAAAATTCCTGACGTGGTAAATAACGTAACAACTTCTTTGAAAATTTTCAATAAAGTTTTAGGGCAAAACCAGAATTTTGTGCTTATAAATTTTCTCAGCATTAATCAATTAGGAAACAATTCTTTACCGGCGAATTAATGGCTAAACGACTTTTATTTGGTGGACCAGTTACAATGACAGTGCTGCTGGTACCAAAGGGCGAGGCAGGTTTTATCAAAGAACGAAAGTTGAAGAGGAAAAGATATGACGTGTTTCAACTTTTAAATAATGGTAAAGTTAAAATTAATTATTTCACTAAACTGTAAAATTTTTTATAATGCATCAAACTCTCTTGATCAATCATGTATTTTGACGATTTGAGTTTAATCTATTTTAAGCCCTTCACCATGCACTTTCCAAGTCGTGCTGCTTGGAACTGTTTGTGTCTTAGACGGACTCTCGAGCTGGTGCCGAGGTCTACTGTCTTACCAACAAGTATGGAGAAAATTGGAAATTTCGCCAGCGTTTTCCAGGCGAAAATAACGGCCATCTTACTATGTGAGAATTTCTGCATCAATAAAATAACCGTAGGCGGATCGGACGACACAGATTTATTCTGACAGCCAGGCAGCTCTTAATGCGCTTAATCAGTGTCATATCGACTTTCGATTGGTCCTCTTGATTTGCTGGATTCCTTGGTTGCCCGCAACAAAGTTTATTTGTTGTGGATGCTTGGGCACTGCGGTCATATGGTCAACGAGACGATTAAAATGCAAACCAAAACGGGGGGCTGAGTCGACGTTCTTGGAACCTGAGCCTGTAGTTCGCTTGCCACATGGCATCAGTTGCCAGATAATTCACTGCCGGATGTATGCACTTCAATTGCAGCTCTGGTTTAACATGGATGGGCAGACAAAAACCGGGGTGCTAGTCCGAGGTCTATCCAACACGAGAGCAAAAGAAATGCTTGCCCTAACCAAAAACACAAAATCAGGCTGGTCACTGTGGGCTCAATAGGAACCTACACATAATGGGCATTGTTGATGAACCGTTTTGCTGGTTCTGCCGGGAGGCAGATTATACCTCCTCCCATGTCCTTCCTAGCTGTGACTAGCCTGCGACTATGGGGTTTGAGCATTCTGATGTGCACTCAATGGAAACTCAAAAGTTTTCTACAGTCTCGGCTAACCACTTCAACAATTTACCTACATGGTAGGCGTTTCTTACCGCTATCCTTGCCCTTCAGGGGATAAAATTAAGTTAGCATTGCGCTAACGGCGTTGTTTGACTTTCATTAATACCCTACCATATTTGATCAAATGTGATAACACATGTTTTATTTCTGTATATAATTTCAAAATTGTATTTTTTTGTGTCTGGATGTGTGCTGTTGTCCTTTACGCGAGGGAAGTTATACATAAGTCTTAAGTAAACAAACTTATAAATAAAGTCGTTTTTTAATGTAAATTTTAAAAACCATTAGTAATTCTCTCTAAAAAAACCTTTGTAGCCCTCAATTAGATATAAGAGTTAACAGTTTGGATTTTTGTACAACAGCGTTTACTTGGATGATATATTTTAAAACTAGCCTTAGGAAATTAACTGTCATAGGCAACAGCCTCATAGGTCAGGTTCGGAATGCGTTTGTGTTGAAACTGTTTTAGTTTTCGTTGCTTTGAGGTATTAAATAGACAATTTTTTAAATACAAAAAGCAGCTGTTATGATAAAGGTTCAGATAGGAGACACAATTTGATGAACCTTTCAACGTACTGGTTATAGAAAAAACTGGACTTCCTATATTCAAATTTAATCAGACTCATTAGAGAATATGCAGCCAGTATGAGCTACAAAGATGGCGGCCACTGTTAAGGCGGGGGAGCCTAGTTTCTACGTTTTCTCTCTTTTTTGGGGAAGAATACCTGTCAATCTTTGATTGATTTTGTATGCTTAAAGGATTTTTGGTAGGAGTAAATTTATAAAGACCATAATATAATGTAAAAAGTTATTTTCTTTAAAAGTTCTAATATTAAAGATAAGTTCTCAATTTGTAGGCTTATAAATGAAGACCATGATATAAAGTGAGAAATATTTATTTCACAAGAACAATGACGACTAATTTGTGTTAATAAAAATGTCTGCAGACAAAGCCCCAGTCAATTAAAATATATACAATTTTACAAATTTAAAATTATTTAATGTAACCATAAGGTGCTGTAGTATAATCGGGGAAAACGCGAACTTTATCCACGACCACCTGATATGTTTTGGTCTGTTCTATCGTAATTAAAGTATGATTAGGTAGGCGACGTATTTGGGGTCCAATGGGTACCTGCACAGCGTTTATTTCGGGTTTCCCCTGGTTGTTCACCCCTAATAATTTTTTCATGATATCAAAATTAACATAATTTTCTGTAGATGTGTTTAAGTAGAATCCTTTAACTTTAATAATGTTAGTAATTTTATCAGTTGCGGGATCGTAAATGTTCATGGAATAGTTTTTAGCCCCAGCACTTCCGTGGGTACTTGGATAGAATACCGCCTTGTTTAGTCTCTAAAATTACTAACATTATTAAAGTTAAAGGATTCTACTTAAACACATCTACTGAAAATTATGTTAATTTTGATATCCTGAAAAAATTATTAGGGGTGAACAACCAGGGGAAACCTGAAATAAACGCTGTACAGGTACCCATTGGACCCCAAATACGACGGCTACCCAATCATACTTTAATTACGATAGAACAGACCAAAACATATCAGGTGGTCGTAGATAAAGTTCGCGTTTTCCCCGATTATACTACAGCACCTTATGGTTACATTAAATAATTTTAAATTTGTAAAATTGTATATATTTTAATTGACTGGTGGTTTGTTTGCTGACTTTTCTATTAACACAAATTAGTCTTCATTGTTCTTGTGAGATAAATATTTCTCACCTTATATTATGGTCTTTATAAATTTATTCTTACATTTAAGCATACAAAATCAAATATTGACAGGTGTTCCTCCAAAAAAAAGAGAGAAAACGCAAAAACTAGGCTCCCCCGCCTTAACAGTGGCCGCCATCTTTGTGGGTTTTCCAGGTTTTTCGTCACGAATCCCATCTTGCCCAGACCGTTTTGAACAGAATTAGGGACTCATTTGCTCAATCTCATATTCAACCACCTACTCCACAACCAAATCTCAACAATCAACTGTAAGTGAAAACACCGAATAACTTTATCATACCTTCAAAGTCAAAACTAAAGATCTCGAAAAATTAGTTTTAGAACTCTACGCGAGAAAACGACTTAACGCGTTGTATATCAAAGAACAACTTAATGCCTTGCGTAAGATTTAAAAATAATATCTCACGCGGTAATCTAAAACACGATCTCCGACATTGGTGGACATTCTTTGCGACAGGTCTTTACGGCTTGAAAGGTGATGACCTAATCATCTTTATCGAGAGATTTTCTTGGAAGCCTGGGGTTGATATTTAGCCTGAGGGTATATTGACTGATGCTTATTTTATTGTCCTTTCTTCAATTGGCTACATACCAGGTGGTTTAGGACCTTAAAAGGGGGCGTGGCTAAACCATTTGTATTGTTATCAATGGAATCTGTATTTGGAGTGATTTATGACTCACACAAACGTGTTAAGACATTCCATCGGCTTTTTTATTTATACGTAACCATGTTCAGACGTTCTATGGTAGATCGTGAAAGATAGGCTTATGCTATTTTAGGCTTATTCTATGGTAGATCCTGGTAGGCCTATATGCTGTATTAGTTCTTGAAAGATAGGCTTTTGCTAGGTATATTCTTTGGTAAATGCTGACAAAATATAGTCTTATGCTAGGTTATTCTATGGTAGATCCTAAAGAAAGATAGGCTTCTGCTAAGTTATTCTATGTTAGATCAGGAATGATTGGTCTATGCTAGGTTATTCTATGCTAGATCCTGAAACACAGGCTTATGCTAGGTTATTCTAGTTGTATAGGTTGAAGAATCAGAGTTTGATTACTAACGGTTTTTCATACGATTATTACTAAAATACACATGAATATTGATTAAAATACTGGCATTTATATAAAACTACCTAAAAGACACGATTTTTACCCTGCACAAGTGTCTTATTAGAAATTAATACTGAATTCCATACGAATATTACTAAACTACAAGGGATTTATATAAAATACATGCAAAAGTTATAGCTGAATTCTGGCTAAAATACACATGAATATTTATTAAAATACTGGCATTTCCTTAATACTACCTAAAAAACACCAATTTTACCATACACTAGTGGCTTATTATAAACTAATGCTGAATTTCATACAAATGATACTAAATTACAAGGGATTTATATACATTACATGCAAAAGTTATAGCTGACTACTACTAAAATACACATGAATATTTATTAAAATATTGGCATTTCCTTAATACTACCTAAAAAACACCAATTTTACCATACACTAGTGGCTTATTATAAACTAATGCTGAATTTCATACAAATGATACTAAATTACAAGGGATTTATATACATTACATGCAAAAATTATAGCTGACTACTACTAAAATACACATGAATATTGATTAAAATACTGGCATTTATATAATCCTCCCAAAAAAAAACAATTTTACCCTGCACTAACGAATACGGAATTTCATACGAATATTACTAAACTACAAGGGATTTATATAAAATACATGCAAAAGTTATAGTTGAATACAGGCTAAAATACACATGAATATGGATTAAAATACACATGAATATGGATTAAAATACAAACATTGTTATAATGCAAAGTGAAACATACCCTTTTTTATGAAGCAAAAGTTGATTTATATTAACTATGATGCTTCCACAATTCTATTTCATCTCGAAAGTCACTGCTGTACCTGATTTAAATCTCTGGTGAATCATCTTTCCAATTGTAACACGGGCACAAGTCCTTAATTCGGTATTTAAACTCACCGCACAGAGTACAAAAGTTTCGCTCGTCAAGAAGATGTCTTCGCTTTTTTTGGGTCGACATACGGATAAGGTTTTTAGACTGAACTAAAACACAACGTCTGAAGTGCGCACAATCACGTGATGTGCAGAAATAATTTAATTGGCCGCAGTCAGGCACGTCTTTTAAAGTCCCATCACAATGAGGGCAGTGTAGATGACTCGTACGTGGCATGGGGACATACCCTAGTTTTTTGAGGTTTCCATGAACATTTTCGGCCATACCGAAAGAGACGTGGTCAGATGAATGAAATATACCGGAATATTGCTTATTATGCTAAAAAACTTACCGATCTGAACATTTCAGAGTAAAGTATACACGAATATGGCTAGACCGTTTCATATGTTTTCTATTTAGCACACATTTTAAGGGACATTTTTACAAAAAAAGAATTACATATTACGTAAGGTGCATCGGAGGAAACACGGGTTTGTCACCTGTGAAGCGTTGTTTGCGAGGCCCAAATTGATTACATTTAATACAATTAAAATCGAGGGACGTTTCGTCAATGCAGTCTTCGCAGACCGAGATGCTAACGCATAAGATGGCTTGATGCTCGAGTATCTACCCGTTATACGAAGGTATTTACTACCCCCCCCCCCCCCCGCAAACCAATTTTTTTGAGATGTTTACCCCCAATAAACCCCCCCCATCTGTGACGTATGCATTAGCTTTGAAAATATTCTTATTTTAATTAAAGAGGACCATTATAAAAAATGTACATTATACAAACTAACAATTACGAAAACCGTTCTCCTTTATGATCTATTATTTTGTATGCCAATAAGAAATCCATATTTAAATGCAATAAACTTAACTTTAATTTTTTAAATTTTACACTATTAGCATAAAATTTATACTGTCCTAGTTCTGGTATACGAAATCAGCGTATTAAAGGCACTTTTCCAATGCTCACGGACGATGACGGGCTAACGTGTTTCTTTGATGATCATAGAGACAGGTGACACGTGTCTCACCTTCTATATCCATGGCCTTTGGACAATCCACGTCATTCAAATTTATGACTTCTTTATTTAAAATATTAAAAAGAAAGAAACATTTTTGATTACCCTTGCAATATATACGGTCTGCGAACCGGGTACCTAACATGAGACAGCGACGAAGATTATGATAAGGCGTTTCTCCTCATCCAAATGAGATTCCGTGAAAATTTCTGGTGATGTAGCTATTGAGTCGTTGTGTAGACGAAGGAAGCGTAGATTGACTATAAGGCGGTAAAAATGTCCATAACACTATTTCTGGAAGTTTAGTAACAGTAGCACAACTTAGTTCTTTAACTATCAGATCGCCTGCGAGGTTCCATTTTTCGTCCTTCCCGTGTAGATACTCAAAGTCAACTAGTACAGATTTCATGTTATCTAGAAGGTAGTTTCCTAAATGATGATTCTCCAAATGGTTGGAGTGCGGTTTATATACTTTTCAAAGTCCTTTCACTAAGTATATTAGCTATAGAATATAAATCACATGACGGAGGGGGGTGGCATGCTGAAACACGTATGACAATAGCTCTTAAGAGGTCCAATCGTTGTCCAAAAATTGACAGTAGGTATAACAATAGAACTGTGTTTTCGACAGAAGGTTAAAAATGCAGAGACAACAATCTCTTGTTAATGTCAGGCGGTCAAACATTCTCCACAAAAGGTATATTGACAGATGTCTTAAAAGGGGATGTAAAGGTAAATAATGAGCCCTTGGCTAAAATTATTAGACAGATAATTATAGTTTTGTTGAACCCATGTACCCTTAAAGCATTAACGTCTGAAGTACTGTACCAAGAATGCGTACGAGATCTTAGATAAATCTTCAAACGTTTCTTTGTGATATTGTGTATACTAGTTTTTAGGTAACGTTTCAAAAACTTTAACGTAAGAATACGCCTACAGTCAAACCATTCAGCAGTGAGAAAAAATAGGCATTTCAACGTTTCTTATTGTATTGTGCATACTAGATTTAGCTAAGGTTTCAAAAACTGACATAAAAATACGCCTACAATCAAACCATACAATTCAACAAAAGGATTAATTATAACAAAGGAATTGATGCGTCATTCCATTAGTGGGTTTTACGACAGTAAACTTTGGTCTCCGAAGATGCATTGTTAAGAAAAAATTTCTTCAATCAATCAAATATTGACAGGTCTATTGAAATGTTAGGAGTAATAGACAAATAGGTCAAGATTACTATTGTATAATTTATTTACTGGTAAACTATTATGGAGTCAAGTACAAAAAAGTCGTCAAGAATACGTCAGATCTTGGAGATTAACCCTCCAAAAACTACTTATTGTATTATTTATTTTATTGATTTTAGGGGTACTGGAATTCCTTAATCTCTGGTTTCTGAACGTTGACATAAAAATACGCTTACAGTCCAACAATAGGACAGTCAAGGTCAATAGAGTAATTCGCAAAGCACCAAGGGCGAAGGCATCTTCATTTATAGTATTTATAATAAAAGAATTTAGCTTGAATAAGAAAAATATATCGTTGAATTGTTCAATCAAATATTGACAGGCCTATTTTTTTAAAAAAATGGGTGAGTAATCCATAGGAATATAATCAACAGGGAAGGGGGAAAAGTATTGGATAAATAAGATGATCGTATAGTTGTTCAATTTATCTATCCATAGATCACTAGGTAGAGTAGGATGGAAGCACCTTACGTATAACCAAAGGAGAAAATGTAATAGATAATAGCTAGGCATCCTAAAATACAATGGAACTGAAGGGTGGAGAAGCCGAGAAGATATATTCAGCAGGGGGAAGGTGTGGAGGATGTTCGACAAATAAGATCTAACCATAGATTAATAGGTTGAATTGTAGAATGACGATCCCTTAAGTATAACACAAGGAGAAAATGTATTAGACAAATCACAAAATGTTACTGTTTCGTGTATTCTGTTATATAACCATTTATAAAATCAATATCAGTTTTAAAAGTATACAAAAACATTTTTTGATAATTTTTTTAAACTTTAATTTTTTATAATTTTTTTCTTAACTTTATTTTAAACTTTTTTCATTTCTTTTCTTAACTTTATTTTAAACTTTTTTCATTTCTTTTCTTAACTTTATTTTAAACTAATTTTTTAACAAAATACTTTTCAAACACATCTGCACAGATTTTTTCAGGTTTTTAGTACTTTTCTCCTTTTTTAAACATTGTAATAACTATCAAAGACTTTCGTTGTTGAATATAACGATAATCTTTATTAAAGTGTATTAGATATGCAAATTTATTGTAATATCGCCAATCTAAAAGAACATATTCTTAAAGATAGTGTAAAATTATCAAATTTGCAGGAGGAAAAAATGGTGAAGAAGGGCAAGTCCGACTTCAGGTTGAAGGCGGTTATCCCTCCCTCTGTAGAGGGAGGGATAATACACTTGCCCTTCTTCACCATTTTTTCCTCCTGCAAATTTGATAATTTTACACTATCTTTAAGAATATGTTCTTTTAGATTGGCGATATTACAATAAATTTGCATATCTAATACACTTTAATAAAGATTATCGTTATATTCAACAACGAAAGTCTTTGATAGTTATTACAATGTTTAAAAAAGGAAAAAAGTACTAAAAACCTGAAAAAATCTGTGCAGATGTGTTTGAAAAGTATTTTGTTAAAAAATTAGTTTAAAATAAAGTTAAGAAAAGAAATGAAAAAAGTTTAAAATAAAGTTAAGAAAAGAAATGAAAAAAGTTTAAAATAAAGTTAAGAAAAAAATTATAAAAAATTAAAGTTTAAAAAAATTATCAAAAAATGTTTTTGTATACTTTTATAACTGATATTGATTTTATAAATGGTTATATAACAGAATACACGAAACAGTAACATTTTGTGATTTGTCTAATACATTTTCTCCTTGTGTTATACTTAAGGGATCGTCATTCTACAATTCAACCTATTAATCTATGGTTAGATCTTATTTGTCGAACATCCTCCACACCTTCCCCCTGCTGAATATATCTTCTCGGCTTCTCCACCCTTCAGTTCCATTGTATTTTAGGATGCCTAGCTATTATCTATTACATTTTCTCTTTTGGTTATACGTAAGGTGCTTCCATCCTACTCTACCTAGTGATCTATGGATAGATAAATTGAACAACTATACGATCATCTTATTTATCCAATACTTTTCCCCCTTCCCTGTTGATTATATTCCTATGGATTACTCACCCATTTTTTTAAAAAAATAGGCCTGTCAATATTTGATTGAACAATTCAACGATATATTTTTCTTATTCAAGCTAAATTCTTTTATTATAAATACTATAAATGAAGATGCCTTCGCCCTTGGTGCTTTGCGAATTACTCTATTGACCTTGACTGTCCTATTGTTGGACTGTAAGCGTATTTTTATGTCAACGTTCAGAAACCAGAGATTAAGGAATTCCAGTACCCCTAAAATCAATAAAATAAATAATACAATAAGTAGTTTTTGGAGGGTTAATCTCCAAGATCTGACGTATTCTTGACGACTTTTTTGTACTTGACTCCATAATAGTTTACCAGTAAATAAATTATACAATAGTAATCTTGACCTATTTGTCTATTACTCCTAACATTTCAATAGACCTGTCAATATTTGATTGATTGAAGAAATTTTTTCTTAACAATGCATCTTCGGAGACCAAAGTTTACTGTCGTAAAACCCACTAATGGAATGACGCATCAATTCCTTTGTTATAATTAATCCTTTTGTTGAATTGTATGGTTTGATTGTAGGCGTATTTTTATGTCAGTTTTTGAAACCTTAGCTAAATCTAGTATGCACAATACAATAAGAAACGTTGAAATGCCTATTTTTTCTCACTGCTGAATGGTTTGACTGTAGGCGTATTCTTACGTTAAAGTTTTTGAAACGTTACCTAAAAACTAGTATACACAATATCACAAAGAAACGTTTGAAGATTTATCTAAGATCTCGTACGCATTCTTGGTACAGTACTTCAGACGTTAATGCTTTAAGGGTACATGGGTTCAACAAAACTATAATTATCTGTCTAATAATTTTAGCCAAGGGCTCATTATTTACCTTTACATCCCCTTTTAAGACATCTGTCAATATACCTTTTGTGGAGAATGTTTGACCGCCTGACATTAACAAGAGATTGTTGTCTCTGCATTTTTAACCTTCTGTCGAAAACACAGTTCTATTGTTATACCTACTGTCAATTTTTGGACAACGATTGGACCTCTTAAGAGCTATTGTCATACGTGTTTCAGCATGCCACCCCCCTCCGTCATGTGATTTATATTCTATAGCTAATATACTTAGTGAAAGGACTTTGAAAAGTATATAAACCGCACTCCAACCATTTGGAGAATCATCATTTAGGAAACTACCTTCTAGATAACATGAAATCTGTACTAGTTGACTTTGAGTATCTACACGGGAAGGACGAAAAATGGAACCTCGCAGGCGATCTGATAGTTAAAGAACTAAGTTGTGCTACTGTTACTAAACTTCCAGAAATAGTGTTATGGACATTTTTACCGCCTTATAGTCAATCTACGCTTCCTTCGTCTACACAACGACTCAATAGCTACATCACCAGAAATTTTCACGGAATCTCATTTGGATGAGGAGAAACGCCTTATCATAATCTTCGTCGCTGTCTCATGTTAGGTACCCGGTTCGCAGACCGTATATATTGCAAGGGTAATCAAAAATGTTTCTTTCTTTTTAATATTTTAAATAAAGAAGTCATAAATTTGAATGACGTGGATTGTCCAAAGGCCATGGATATAGAAGGTGAGACACGTGTCACCTGTCTCTATGATCATCAAAGAAACACGTTAGCCCGTCATCGTCCGTGAGCATTGGAAAAGTGCCTTTAATACGCTGATTTCGTATACCAGAACTAGGACAGTATAAATTTTATGCTAATAGTGTAAAATTTAAAAAATTAAAGTTAAGTTTATTGCATTTAAATATGGATTTCTTATTGGCATACAAAATAATAGATCATAAAGGAGAACGGTTTTCGTAATTGTTTGTTTGTATAATGTACATTTTTTATAATGGTCCTCTTTAATTAAAATAAGAATATTTTCAAAGCTAATGCATACGTCACAGATGGGGGGGTTTATTGGGGGTAAACATCTCAAAAAAATTGGTTTGCGGGGGGGGGGGGTAGTAAA